>NC_142012.1:120819385-120977719 GCF_049901735.1 Notechis scutatus | reverse complement strand
ATTTCATGATTTTGATTTTCTATCACTATCCCTTCCGCAGAGTTTAATTTTCTGATTTTGGTTTTAAGATTTGCTTTTAGGGGTAACTGTGAATATTTTGGGAACAAATGAGTAAGATGTATGAAACTGGAGGGGGAAAATGTGGCTGAGATTAAAGAAAGTTATTGGTCTTGCATAATTTCTTCAGAGGGCAGGGAATTTCTGGGCCTGATTAAATCAATAAGTAGGGTGACTTTTTGTTGAAATTCATTTCTTTTCCTATAGTCAGGATTGAGTTTCTAGTAAGTTGCAATAAGAAATAATTTAGTTGTGATTTAAAAAAAAATTGTACTTAGTCTTGTTCTCATGTCTGCATTCATACCTTTGTATCTGTTGTCTAATATATTTACTTGAAGTAAATATTCAGGCTGCGCATGCTTTGAAATTATTAGCAAAAAGGGTATCAGATGGACCTTACCTCTCTCAGATTTAGGAAAGCAACTCCACCTTTTGGCTTCTGCATGAATGTGAAGGAGAAATGCTGCTATTTTAAGGAATCAATCCCCTAAAGGTAATATGACTTTAAAGCAGCCCCAATTGTTGGGCTGTTTAAAGAATAGTTGAGAGGTGGTATGCTTTTATGTGCTTGGAAACATTTCCTCAAAATCATTTTTATAGTGTACTCAGTCTAGTAAACATAGCCTTAGGCCTAATGTGAAAGCTCTCTACAATCTTCAACTCGGATTTCTAACAAGAGAAATATGCATGAGAGGATAGAAAGCCTGCTGTGTGAGACCTAACAGAAAACAAGAAAAGAGAAAGAAAATGGGGCTTTTGCCCCACTTCTTGTTGTACTATTCTCAGTTTGCATGTCCAGCATGCTGGCTTAGAATGAAAACTGATAATCTAGCACATCTGGATGGAACAAGCTGAAGACAGGCAATGTGCAAAGATGAAGAAATACTTAACTAAGAATGCTTTGCTGAAAATGGCTGATTTGCTCTTTTGCAAACTAGTGTGCACATTATACAGTATATACAGGATCTACTTACTGGTCTATTTTCATGAAAGTATGTTAAATATCAATATATTGCTTTCTATGATAGCTACCCATCCTGTTAAGATCTGGCAGGAAAGACATGCTCCAGATCCCACCTGCTAAGGAATATTGGCTAGTAGAGCCCAGGAACAGAGCCTCATCTGTCATGGTGCCTATTCTCTGAAACATTATTCCTCTGGAGGTTAGATTGGCCAATGTCCATGCTTCTTGGCCTTCCCTAAGACTTTGAAGACTTGGCTCTGTGCTTGAACCTGGGGCCCAGGTTCATAATGGAACCTGTTAGGGATAAGCAATAGGTAAAGCTAGACATTTTCCTTCCTTCCTTCCTTCCTTCCTTCCTTCCTTCCTTCCTTCCTTCCTTCCTTCCTTCCTTCCTTCCTTCCTTCCTTCCTTCCTTCCTTCCTTCTTCTTTAAAGCTTGTTGCTGAGTACTATGATTAGTCTAATTGTTTATCACACTATGTCACTTTCATACCTTATAATTCCAGTTAGCTAAGGATCATGTTACTTTTTCGCCTTTTTTCTATTCTCAGCTTTTCACAAAGGGGAAATGATAGAAATTGAAGTAACTGATAAAAAAAAGTTATAGGCAGAAAACAAATATGCAAAAATAAGTCCTACATTTATTTCTCCCCTAGCGTAGCCCTAACTAACTGGAGCCACCAAAACACAGTTATAACATTTAGTTGCTGTAATGCTGTAACATGAATGGGTAGCATAGGATCTATTAGTACAAAATTTACCACATAAGAGAATTTGAGTGTTCAACACATTCAGAGGGCAACACCTAAAGATCCCCAAACCAGATAATAACAAAAGTTATTCACAATGTTCTCTAATGCATCCTGTGCCTTTCAGATAAGAATGGGTGGAATTTTCATCTACTGAGATTAAGAAATAAGTGATGAAAGTAAGTTATTCAGCCAACCTTTGTAGATGCTCAAGACATGAAACTTCTTTTGCTATTCCTATGCAAAGGTATACATCAAGAAATAATATTTTTAAAATTGGAAATTATTTCTCATAAACTAAAACTAGTAGCCACGCAATTGCATAAATCATAACTGCTAAATACATTCAGTTTAACACAGAGAAAAGAAAGGGAAAAATTAAAAGGAAAAAGACAATGAGGAAAACATTATGCATGTATAAACAGCTTAATTTTAAACACAGTGTTAAAACCTTCACCACATAGAGCAATATTGATCAATCTTTCTACTATGTTGATGAAAAACCACTTTGTAAGCAGACAACAAACACATATCATCAATCTAAGATTGTAAATCTGGGTATCCCTGTTTTTCCATCACAGAAGCAATTTCTTTTGCTAGCTCAATGTTTAAAAACCTCATTATTCTTCACCTAACAATTGATTTGAAAATTTTGCTATATTATTAAAAATGGCACTCAAATCATTAAACCACGTTATTCTTCCCCAAACCTTATTAATATATATTAAACTAATGATTGTGGGGCAATAATATATTCCTAAATCCTCCTTCAATCCCTTTATACTTCTAAGGATTATAAAACTGACAACCATTTTTATTCTCTGAAATGTTCAATAAACATGGGAAAAATAATTAATCTTATTGTATAATAAAAAGAAAGATAGTATTCTGCAATCCACTTTTTGTTAATATGAGATATTCCAACTCTTTACGTCAATGGTGTTCCAAATAATTAACATTCACCCTAATACTACTTTTTAATTGATTGTAAAATAATCAGTATCAGTTTGGAACCACCTCAAACAAATATTAATTAAAGATTTTAGACACTGCCAATTTAGATATTCGGACATTTGGATTTTTTAAATAATTGGACAGTTTAAATTTCATGTTATTTCTTTGTCGATAGCTGTGTGACTAAACTAATTACTGTGATATTGCACAATTTTACAATATTGTAAATAATTAACTCATACTCAATCAGATTCTGGCGCCTTTATCTAAAAGCAATAGAAAATGACATGTAAATGATAAATACATAATTAATTTTGCAGTTTCGCAATTTATCTTACAGCTACATTCATATTTGTGATTTTGCAAAAAATGAAACCACCTATGTATATTAAATACTGGTGATTTCTAATTTGAATTGCTTATTTGATTTCCTCTTATAATGTAAAGACTGAGGATCATTAGCATGAATACCAGCAGTCACTAAAAGCTGCATGTCTTTCTTTTTCTTTCTTTATCTGTATTGTTTCTAGCACTTTTTCTTTTTCTATTTCCTCTTTATATACTCTTCTTGTTGATCTTTTAACTATGAAATTTTTTTCAATAAAAACTATATCTATATCTATATTCATATCTATTTGAGAATCAGCAGTGCTCAGGCCAGACAGAACTCTTGTGCAAATTTTGGGCAGGTATCACATATTTTCAAAGCTGAGAAAAAACAGGTGAAAGACAAAGCTTAAAAGACTTATGACTTCAGTTTTGTGTTTTAGTAGATCTAATATATATGACTTGCAATCTTGTCTGCACTTAAGAACTTCATTAATCCACTTTGTATCATTGAAGTTTCTCCTGTTAACTAGTTATTGAATGCAGAACTTAATATCTTGAGAAGCAAGATTTATTTTTGTGAAGCCTGATTACCACATACATATCCCCACACTATGTATAGCGAGTCTATTAAATCTCCTTAATCATCTTTTAAAACCAACATATAGGTCAGCCTGCTGAACATTCTGGCTGGGCTTTTCTTCATTGTTTTCAGTTTCCTGATAGAGACAGTTAAGATATTGATAAGTTAAGGAAAAACCTTTTATATGGAATGCAACAGAGGGACAATCACTGAAGAAGAAAAAAAACATATATACATCCTTTTTCTCAGTTAATTTTATACTGAGCATAGACTGCAGACTGGAGAAATATGGAAGGTTTAATTCTTATGCATCTAGGTCTATGAGTCTGGTGGCCTAGAAGTGGAGCTCTCGCCTCACAATCAAGAGGCTGTGAGTTCGATTCTAGACAGAGGCTAATCTTTGGAATAGACTCTCCTGCTCGAGCAGGGGGTTGGACTAGATGACTTCCAAGGTCCCTTCCAACTCTGTTATTCTATGAGATTAGGAAAATGGCTAAAACAAAATGTAATGGTCCTGATATTCATAATGTAACAGACATTGCCTAATTTCCAGAGGGCCTAAGGACGTGGTGGCGAACCTATGGCATGTGTGCCACAGATGGCACACGGAGCCCTCTCTGTGGGCACACGTGACATTGCTCCATTGTACATGTGCGCACGCCTCTCACTGGCCAGTTGGCCTTCGGGTGTCTGCTGTGCATGTGTGGTGGGGTGGGATGCATGCACAGGGGGCGGGGGGGCAAGTGGGGGGCATGTGCATGTGGGGGGTGCCTTGCATTTTTGGGTATGCGTACACATGTGTGCGTGCACACTTTGGGCACTAAGGGCCCAAAAGGTTCGCCATCACTGGCCTAAGGACTTTCCTTTGGCACAAGAAAGGTTGAGTCATCTGGAATTATTTATATTCATAACAAGCTGAAATGCAAATAAAGCTGTTCTCAGCTACTTACAGAAATCAACAGTTTGGACTGGATAGTCTTCTTGGGTCTTCTGACTGCTAATTCTAAGTATTAAGGTGAAGTATATTCCTTTTTAGAAGGCCTAATATTTATCTAAATATTTTTTTAAAAAAATCTGGGAAGGTATGTCACTATGCAGTGAATTGCAAACATACATTGTAATAAGGTAGTGTGAAGTTGAGATATATAGAAGCAATAATAAAGTATATAGTTTTCCCTCCCAAAAAACATACTTAGATAAATATTAGCATACTTTCCAATTCCCACATAATGTACTTCAGAGAGTGAAATTAGATCCACACAAAAATGTTTGTGATTTGACAGGCTGATTTACAGTTGAAAGCCTCCTAAGATAAGACTCTGGTAATATGGGTGTTTCAGTTTGGTAACTGTAAGTTTTAGACAGTATTTATGCAGAAATCTAGAGCCTTTACTTCCTTTAGTATGCAATTGCAAAAAGCAATCTTTGGACATCTAGTTCTTGGACAAATGTCTCAAATAGATATTATGCGTCATTTTATACCTACCTACCTTTGGATACAGATATATCTCCCTTTGCCACCAAACACTATTATTCCCTTCTACTTTTGCACAACGGCGTTAAAAGTATTTTTAGGAGTAGAGGCACGTGGGCGGGCCACACAATCTCAGTTCCTGATTTAATCCAATCGGATAAAACCCGACTCTAAGAAAAAGGGGAAACAAACGGGTTCGCAGGGAAATATTGTCGGGACGTGCCCAGGATCACTCCTGTTCCTCATCCCTATCCTACTACCGAAAACATAACACCACTAGGCACTAGGTTCACCTGCCGGTTCGGGACTCGCCCCTAGGGCACCATTTCGGTTTCTGCGTGTAAAATTACTCGCCCCGCCGACCCTCTTCTCCGATTCGTCCCGCAACAGCATCCCGTGCCCGCATTCACTCGGCCGGCTGCCCATATTTTCCCCGTCGGGTCGACCTTTCATCTCGCCAGAAAGGTGCGCCTACGCCCGCCCTTTTCTCTTTAGTGTCCAAACCGCTGGAGCGGGAAGCGAGGCGGAGCTTCCACCGACGGTTTTCGCTCGAAAAAGATTCGGTGTCTCCGTACTATGCACGGTGAGGGATGTACGGCCAGGTACCTGTAAACCAGGTACTGTGAAAAGAAAGAGAGAGAGAGAGAGAGAGAGAGAGAGGTCGCGCGCCTCTCCGGCCGGCCTTCCGCTCCAGAGGTGGCACATCTGGTTGTCCACGTGATCCGTCCGGTCCCTTAAATGCCGAGCCTGAGGAGGCAGCTATCGCCATAACAACCAGATTGGAAAGGGGCGCCACAGCAGTCCGTCTCCCCCCCCCCCCAGATTAGGGAGAAATGCCGGGGGAAGAGGAGGAGGAGGAGGAAGGTGGCGGGGGACTGATCGAAGGATTAGGAGACGCCAAGTTTCAGCAGCAGCTGACGGTTGAGCGAAGGCGGGGCCAGATGACATCCCTCTTCTTGCTTTGCCTGAGCAAGGTAAACTAGACAGTGTGAGCCAGCGGGAAGGGAGAGGGGGCGAGAAGGGACGCCGAAAGAGAAGCGGAACTCGGAGCGAGGATTTGATGGGATTCAAATCCACCTGAATTCCCCGAGGGATACAGAAGAAGGCGCCGCAGAAGGCTTCCAAGCTATTAGCTCCTCTGGGAGACAGCTTCTTCCCGTTGGTTTTCTGTGACAGCCAAGGCGATGTGGACTTAGCTCAAAGGGAAAAAAAGAAAAACGAAAAACACCATTTACGAGGAAGGAAAGACAAAGGGGATCTTAAACCGAAAGGATAACGAGAGAGAGGAGGAGGAAGGTCCGAAGAGGGGAGGGGAGAGACCAGCCCTTTGCTCCCCTCCATGACCCCTTTCCTCTCATCCAGAGCAGCACAACAAACCTAAAGCCCTCCAGTTCTTGTCGTCCCCTTAGCTGCCTTTGATGCCATGGGGAACAGTTTCTCCAGTATCCCAGCAATACCTAGGGGCAACCCCAACCGCTTCCACAGGGCCCATCATCAACATCTCAAAGGTAAGAACTTAATCTGGTCTACAATTTAGCATGAAATGTTGAGCAAAGTCCTTAAAAGTTTAGACATTATAGGAGTCTTCAATCAAAGCTTATACAGTACTGGATTAAATATCAGCCTCTCAACCCTGCCTCCCCATTCTGTAATTTGTCCTAGGATGGTTAAAATCACCTGAAACCCTTCCCCAATTAAGAATCTTTTTTGTTTGCTTTCTCTCTTTTTTTCCTTTTTTATTCTTGTGATGCAGGAATCTTGTGGCACAAATAGAAAAATCTCCTTGATTCCTCGGCTTGGGTTTAAAATCCTGCATCTGGGTACTTGGAAGTAAATGTTTTTCCTTGGAAATAAGTCTCATTGGACTTTACTCCTGAGTTGTTGCAGGGAAATGGGTTTGTACTTCTCCTGACTCTTTCTTCAATTATGAATTGGGTAAATAACACATTAGGAGGGCTTCAAAAAGGAAGGAGGAATAACACGTCTTAAGGAACTAGGTGATGATATACTTCTGAATGAGTGTGCTGCAGCTGCTGTTGTCTTGGTAACCCCAGAAATGTCAGCTTTTTGAGTGGGAGGATCCATTTTAGGAATAACAGATTCAATGTGCATCAATGATATCCTGATAGTTGTAATTCAAATTTGATTAAATATTACAATCCTTTCTAGTTGCTGTTATGTTTTAAAACCTTCAGCTGGCACTATTGACATAATTCCCAATAGACTTGTTTGCAAATCTAAATACCCAGCATATGAATCACCTGAGCTTCTTTTGGTATACTGGACTCCTAGGCATTGCACAAAAATATCCTGCTAGGTCACAAAACATGTAGCCAGATTATATTATTTGGGACTAAACGGACGTCAATTATACAAAATTAAGTGATTTCTCAATCATGAGCACTGTCTTATTTTGGAAAGTATTTACATCTATTTATCTATTGACTTATTTTGTTGGACAATCTACAATAGCAGATATATATTTCATGCATATTACATTCATTCATTCAGTTTTAAAATAAGATGACCAGGGCTGGCTGTTAAAAAAGATGATTAAAGAAAAATGAACCTTCTGCATCCCGTGTTTTCCACTGTTTCACACTTGCACTTTGGTTGCTTCGTTTGTTCACAACATAAGAGGAGGTGATTAGGTATAGGACAGTGTAGATTGCTAATGAAAAATGTTTGAAACCAAATTATCTATTCTTGTTTTAATGAAGCTCCTATGTAGTTAAAGAGTATTAGTAGCTTTTGTCTAGTTCTGCAAATGTTGGTCAAGAAGACAATTGAGTGAGTCACAGAGAAATCAGGGCAAACAATTGTTCTGTTTAAAATTAGTTGTGTAAAAAAGGAAGCAGGCAGATGAATCTTTCCCAGAACCTCATCATTCTGTATCAGTGCTGCAGTAGTCAGGATTCTGTTGTAAACTGCCAAGAAAGATTTATCATTAGAACAAGCTTCTCAACTGGAAATTATTCTGGGAGAAACTTAAATTATAGAATCCATAGGTTGACTCCACACATCCTCATAATTATTATTTGCTTAGGCTTATGGATCAGAAATGCAGCTTGGAATAACCTGATTTGAATTGCTTTCATATGACATTTCATATCTCTTCCTGATCCCCAGTTAAACTGGGTTTGGTTGCTGGGCTGTCACTACTTCTGGCAAATAAACAAAATGGTTCTTGTATAGTTTAAATGCTAAAGGACTGAACTCACTAAAATGAAGTGGTAATTAAGCTTTCTCTTGCCTTGTATTTTAAAAAAAAATCTTGCCAAGTAACTGCCAGGGACAATATGTGCTTTTTCCATTTTTTTCCCCAAAAAGAAGATTGCCTTAGGTCCTACGTTTACATGAAGAATAAACAAGTTTGATTGCATTTGACAGATTCCTGTAAAATGCTTTGGAGGCATAGCAGCACGAAATTATGAATGTGACACTATTTTGTTACACTTGTGGAAATAAATTTTAACTGAAGATATATTTTATTTCAGTCTATTTTCTTAACAATGTTCCAGATGGGAGGGATGCAGAAATCCTTATAGCTTTAGCGATGTCTGGTTGTCTTTAAAATAAAGACTACTTGCTTATCTTTGAGAACAGCCTTCTCTAAACAAGATAGTGGTACTAATACTAAAATTCAGAGTCATAAAAATTATATATAGTGAAGAAGTGTTAGGCTATCTTAAAATCCATCTCATGCCAATCTATTGTCTATGAAATGTGTTGGGACATTTTGGAGTATATACTCCTAATGGACCTAACCCATCTGGAAGAGATCAGATTGGGCAAGGTTGTTGCAGTTCTTGCAACTGTACAAATAGACACAATATCATTTTTCCAGCGACATCTTACTTTTTCTGTTATCCAAAATGTTTTAAACAAGGCTACCTATATTCGCATTTATAAGTTCAGATAAATTTGGTGAACTTCTTCAATTTTTTCTTCTCAAAACTTTTTTAAAAGTATAAAATACACAAAAAAACAAAACAACAACAACCCCTCATTAAAAACAAAAAGAAATGGATAAGAAAGGCAGGATTGGGGAATGGAAACAGAAAAAAAGAAAGTAACTTCCAAGTTCCTTCAATACAGTTAATAACCTAAATATCAGTGACTTTTGAACTGGAATGTACCATAACCAAAAGTACTTCCATTCACCATAAACAAATTAATCATCAAAACCCAGAACTTCATCAATTTCTGATAAGAAGATTCAGAAGAAATTTGATAGAATCTTTTTAAACTTTTAGTGTTACACTTTAGATTTTTGTTTGAATAACACTCCTAAAAAAAAAGATTATGAATGGCATTTGGTGATTAAGATTGAATCAATCTCTCAGTTTCAATTTTTGTCCATTACTTATTTCCTGATTCTATAGCACATTCATTTCAGCCTATTTGAATCAATCAATGAATTGATCGTATAATAAATCTGTATGAAAATTCACAACATTTTTGTATATATTTCTCCTAGTATCAACATTATTGTATGCATTTCTTTGTGCTTGGCACAACTGATATTTTTCCTCACAGAATAGAATGTATTTTGTGTATTTTTCCTGTTTTACCCATTACTGGATATTTGTTTTTGAATGTACATTTTAAAAAAGTCAATCTTGACTCTTGGCAACTGCTTGCACAAGTTCCTGCATTTTCTTGATAAGACTTCAGAAGTACTTTGCCATTACCTGCTTCCTAGGGTTGAAAGAGAATGACTGGTGAAGATCACCCAGCTGGTTTAGTGCCAAGGCAGGACTAGAAGTCACCATCTCCTGGTTTCTAATGTATTCCATTAGATACATTTATATGTATTCCATTTGCCCAATATGGCACGTCTTCTAAAATTATATATATACATATCTGTCTGTCTGTCTGTATCTATCTATCTATCTATCTATCTATCTATCTATCTATCTATCTATCTATCTATCTATCTATCTATCTATCTACATATCTGTCTGTCTGTCTGTCTGTCTGTCTGTCTGTCTCTATCTATCTATCTATCTATCTATCTATCTATCTATCTATCTATCTATCTATTTCTATCTATCTATCTATAAAATAAACAACATACAATGCATAACAGATAAACAGCACAATTAAAATATTCATGTTAAAAATTAAGAAACTAATACTTGTAAAAAACTAATAACTAATAATGAAATGAAATAACCAAGCTATAAAATCAAAATAAATGAATTTGAAATAAAGATGATAAACTGGAAAATTAATTAATTTGAAAAATCAATATAGTGTAAGATGATGACTTCAACTAATCTCCAGATGATCCACTGAAAAGTTGGGTCTCAAGCAGCATCTAGAACAGGGGTGTCAAACTCACGTCATCACAGCAGCATCACGTGATGTATCGGAATTTTCCCCCTTTGCTAAACTGGGCATGGGCGTGGCCAGTGTGTGATGCATCCAGCCCGTGGACTAGGAGTTTGACAGCCCTAATCTAGAACATCAAAAAAGATAGCAGAAGTATTGATTATAAGGGTACATCTATCTAAAAGACCAGAGCAGACACTTAGAAATAGTGCTTCCAGGTTCCATTTCCTTCATGTAAATGAAGGGAAGTATAAACACATCTCCTAGATAGAATGTCCTGGGTGGACTGACCCATGGTTTTGAATGGAATTATATTATATGTTATATAATAGTTGAGCTACCCTGTTTTTCCATTATGGATGTTTCCATGGTTAAGAGTACCGCAGCTACTAATTATAGGCGTATGAATGTGTGAGATATAATTTCCTTTCATTTAGTACCCACCTGCCTTCTGCCACCTCGCTAATTTTCATCTCCAGTATTTTATTTCAAGGCTGTAGCTTTGTTTTCTATTTATTTAATTGATTTGTAGAGTTAACATCTTATTCCCCATAAGGAAAAAAAACACACCTCACCTTAGGCTAGTCTGACAAAGGACACAGAAATTCATACCCCATCCCATTTTTGTGTGTTCACATCTAGTTGGTATGTTCTGTTTGGGTTCTAAGGTCTCTGTTTTACAGGGCTGTAATTATTGCCTTCTTGTTTGTTTTATTCTTGTACTGTCTGATCAGGGTAAAGGTTACTGAATAAGAGATTGATGGTGTTATAAAGATAATCCATCATAGGAAAGGCAGCAAGTCAATATGTGAGTGGCAAAACTGAAAGGTTAGAGAGAATTCTGCAAATAATGTAGCTGGAAGGCATCCAGTTTAGAAAGGCATCAACCGGTTACAAGTGCCTGGGGCATATAATTAATTGCTAAGATTCTTATCTCAGTTTCTGAGAAAAAGTATTCTCAGCCAGATGGTCAATTTGGGGGTGATGCTATTCCCAATATATTTCATGAGAAAATTTTGAGAAACACTGGACTACAGAGATCTACATTTGGTAGATACTTTGTGTACTGCTTTGTTAGCATATTTGTCAAATAGATCATAGCTTTACTGAAAAAAAAAGCCAAAATTGATTATAAGGTAACTTTTATTTTTCACTTCAAAGCATTTGTAGGCATCTGCAAAAGGTGAAGATTACAGGAAACTTTTTGCATATTCTGTTCCTTATATACTAGCAGGCAACGTTGTGACCAACTACAAAATGGTGGAGCTTGCTTTGTGATGTCATGTTGTACATTTTGTCCTTTTGCTATCATTGTGTTTGGAAAAGGAAACCTGTATGTCCGGGATTGGATTAATATTGGTGATGGCAAGGAAAGTAAAGGACAGGAGAATGAAGAAATTGGGGAGCAGAAGAAACTGTTATTTGAGGGTCAGGAAGTTGTTATATCTCAGTTGTTAAGACTTTTCCTTTAAAATATAGAGAACTCTTTTAAGAGCTTTGTTGCTCAGATATTTTTATGGTAAATGTGTATTTATAATCTGTGTATTTCTGGATGTTATAATGCTTTCTGGTTGATTAGTATATTTTATTATTGTAATATTTCATCTTTTATTGTAATACTATATAAACTTGATGCATTGTGTTGTTTCATGTGATTGTTTAAAATTATGACTATTCTATTATAGAATAGAATAGAATTTTTTATTGGCCAAGTGTAATTGGACACACAAGGAATTTGTCTATTATTTAGAAAGCTTAGAGGACTGAAGATAAAAGAGAACAATAAAAATTCCTGCTTTTAATCGAACTGTAGGTTATCAATATTAAAGACATAAGTTTGTTTGACTTGCAATCCAAACTTAAGTGTAACATAAAAACAAATGATTGCATCAAAGTACTGGATTAGCTATATAATAATAGTTTGGTCTTGAACTAATTTCTTAATATCATTGTATTATTACTTAATGTGTGTGTATTATATTTCCATAAGAAAACAGCTTATTCACTGCTGCTATTTCCTGATGTATGAATAGTATATAGATTCTTTGTGAATGGGATCATACATAGGTAATCCTTGACTTATAACCATTCATTTAGTGATTGTTTGAAGTTACAGTGGCACAGAAAAAAGTGATTTATAGCAATAGCAATAGCACTTAGACTCATATACCACTTCAGAGTGCTTTCCAGCCCTCTGTAAGTGGTTTACAGCATATTGCCCCCCACAATCTGGGTCCTCATTTTACTGACCTTGGAAGGGCGGAAGGCTGAGTCAACTTTGAGCTGATGAGAATTGAACTTCTGGAGTGAACAGTGAGTTAGCCCTGCAGTACTGCATTCTAACCACTGCACCACCACGGTTCCTTATAATCATTTTTCACACTTATGACTGGCAACATCCCCATGGCCATGTGATCAAAATTTGGGCACTTGGCAACTGGCATGTATTTATGACAGTTGCACTGTCCTGGGGTCATGTAATTGCCTTTTGTGACTTTCCCAGCAATGGAGGAATTCAGATTTGCTTAATGACCACAAGATTCACTTAAAAACTGCAGTGATTTGCTTAGCAATCATGGCAAAAAGAGTTGTAAAATGGGGCAAAAATCATTTAACAACTGTCTTGCTTAGCAATGGAAATTTTGGACTCGGTTGTGGTTGTAAGTCAAGGACTACCTGTAACTATTAAAATACAGTCAAGATGACGTCTATTTGTACTTTGTACATCTTGACTCTATTGACTTCTGAATTCATTGCTGTTTCTTGGAACTTGGACTCAGGCTTTCATTAAAAAACAACAGGAATATCTGCTTAGTGATAATCCTTAACAAAATATTAGTAAGCGCTGAAACATTGTAGTTACCCAAACAGACTGAATATTGTTAAGATGTAACAAATTCAGGGAGAGAGCTTTATGATAGGAAGGAAAAAAACTAGTATTATTTTGTGCATCTGCAGTAAATCTATGCATTTTTTATTTTCCTTTTATAAAGGACAACTCTAATTGAGAATGCTGACCAAAATTCTTGTTTGCTTGAATGCACATAGATTTTGGTGATATACTATGTTACAGAGTTCTCCTTTTTAAAGAATCTATCTGAAATTCATAAGAGATTGCTGATCAAAATTCTATAAAAACAGCTATTTTTGAGGGAGGTTTTCTTAGTTATGTTTATATAACTGCTTATTTAAGTGCCTTTCTTTTTTAATTATCTTTTTAAAAATTATTTATATATATTATGAATACAGAAGGAAATTTCCATATATCCCTTTGATTTTGCAGTTCGCAGGAGTCAACTTTTACAGCTAAAAATAGTCTTGTTATCTAACCTTGCAAGTTGGAATATAATGGGGGAATTAAGTGAATGATACAACTCAGTATAGCTTTAGCTGTATTTCCAATGCTTGCCTTGATTCTGCCTTTGCCGGCTGGGAAATCCTACCAGTTGAAGTCCACACATCTTAAAGTTGCAAAGTCGAGAAAAACTGCCCTGTAGCAATGGAGAGGAAGATTTGATATAAGTACTGAGAACAGCATAATTTTTTTCACAGTATATGGATGTTTAATGACACTCAAGGCAAAGATAAAAAGGAATACTAATGTTCTTACATAAGTGGAAACAATTTCTCTCTATAGATATCCCTGGTCTTATGTTGTTTTTCAAATTTGATAGTTTTTATTATAAATATCCTTTGTGTATCTTCTGGGAAAGCAAACATACTTACTGCCTTGTAATATATAAACTAAATTGAAAATGTTAACAGAGTGGCTGCAATCACACATTCTCTAAAGTAAATTCTGGAAGCTAGATTCCATATTTTTCATTGTCCAATTCAAATTAATAGATTTTTCTATTTGTGTTGATTCAGTTCTAATAAACCCTTATCATGTTCCTCTTTCATACACAAGGCGAGGCAATGTAATAGTTTCATATAATTAGGAAGAAACCACAATTCCCACTAAACCTAGCTATGGTATATTTGTTCATATGATGGTTGTTAAACCATCTGATTTGAAATCTTAATTTGATCTTACTTTTTTTAAAAAAAATTATACAGATTATAATTTCCTGTATATCAATATTTTTCCAATCCATGAAGAGTAAACTTTTAGATTTCCTCAGCTTACATGCAAAAAATAGGTTGGAAAAGAGAGAACATATAAGGTTGATATGGCTCACAATTACAAGTAAGAAGCTGAATTCATGCTTATGAATCAAACCGTTCTCCTGAGAAACATACTCAAAAACAAGACTTGTGCTCCATTTATTTTAGTGTTTCAAAGATTTTCATAGCTATCTATGATCTTGAGTATCTGAAGAACAAATATTGTAACGTTCATAGTTGCTTAATGTCCAAGTTTAATTTATACAAATCTGCTGCACATGAAGAAATGAAGTTATAAATGGACTGAGGATTAAATAAAATGCAACTAATAAGATTTAAGATGTTTTCTGGGGGTTGGGATGATGTCATTGATATTTGTGGGACGATTGTTTCTTTAATCTTTTTTCCCCACAAAGAGTTGAAGGGGACAGTTGAAAACTCTAGATAAAATAAATTATTTCTTCTACTCCCCATCATTTGCTAGAAGATGAAAATGGAGAATTCAAAGTGGGCTTGTCTGGAAGTGTTATTGAAATGAACAGAATATTCATAAAAAATGTTTGTAAACTTTTTTCATATGTAAATAACTTTTTTTCAAAGGAAAAGGATACTTTTTTGTTATGTCTCACCTGTACAAAAGAGGGGAGAAGTCCAACTTCCAACTGAATACAAACAAGCAAGCAAATCCAGTAATTATAGAGTTAAAGTCCTTGAGCTGATAAGGTTCTTGGCAGTCTCACACACACGCTGTCTGCCAAGTCCGACAAGAAAGCAGGAATATAAATCAGACACGATACTCCGGAGCTCCTCTGAATAATTAACACGTTCTCCCGAACAAACTTCCTAGAGCGAACACACCCACTTTTATTCCTTGTGGGGCGTGTCAGTCCCTCAGCTCAGTCTCTGATTCATCCCTTCTTTCTACATTGCAGCTCGCACTTCTGCCTACTACGCTGCCTCGCATTAATCCAGCATTCCTCAGCTTGATCCTCAGTCAGAGACTCTGATACGCCCTCCTGGTTATCTGCCGACACCTGAGGCACAATCAGGGAGGAAGGTCTTGCCGAAGAGGAAAGTCCTGGGGAGGAAGGCAACTCCAAATCCTCCTCTTCCTCATTGTCCGAGTCTTTATCCTTTAACAAAGCAGGCTCAAACCTCAGAGCCAAATCCTCCTCTTCCTCATTGTCCAAGTCTTCATCCTCTAACAAAGCAGGCTCAAACCTCCGAGCCACAACACTTTTTAATGATTGCTGTTCCATTAACTCTAGAATAAGAGGCAGAAATTCAACTAATGCAGCCTTTTATGGTACCTCAAAAAAGAGGAAATCTACTATACATTTGTCGAATTTCTGTCTGTTATATCATGTTGAAGACATAGGAGCTCTTAAAAATGGCAACTCTTTCCAATACAATCTGAACTATAAGTAGTCCCTGAGTTTGTTGAGTGATCTTTTGAAGTTATAACAGCACTGAAAAAAAATGATTTACGATCATTTTTCACATTTACAACCATTGTGGCATTCACATGATCATGTGATCAAAATTAAGATGCTTGGCAACTGATTCATGTTTATGACGGTTGCAGTGTTTTGGGGTGATGTGATTATCTTTTGCTACTTCTTGACAAGTAAAATCAATGGGAACTTAATAACCATGTTACTAAATTGTTACTAATGCAGTGATTCACTTAACAACTAAGGGAAGAAAGGTCATAAATTGGGGCAAAACTCATTTAACAAATACCTCACTTAGCAGCAGAAAAATTGGGCTCAATTGTGATTGTAATTCAAGGATTTTCTGTCTATGCCGGTAAAGCAATCCATTCATTAATTTGTAGTACTTTTGTTCTAGATAAAGATGCTAGATCCTGGTTTGAAGCCAACAATTTTTTGATATTTGAGACCTTCAGCTTTTCAGACAGTGTGATCACTCTGATGGGGGCATTACAAAAGTTGAAATCTAGGAGATGTTATCACCAAATTTGCAGAAAACATTCAGCTGGTAAGAATAGCCAATACTGCAGAAGATAAGTTCAAGATCTAGAAGGATCTTGACAGACTTGAACACTGGGCCCTATTTAACAAAATGAAATTCAATGTTGATAAAAGTAAGGTTTTACATTTAGGCAAGAAAAAACAAATGCACAAATATAGAATAGGTGGCACCTGGCTCAATAGTAGAAATTATGAGAGGGATCTTGGGCCAGCAGTGTGCTGCAGCTGGCAAAAAAAACCAGCATAGTACCAGGCTACATTACTAGAGGGATAGAATCAATGAATGTTAATTCCACTTTATAATGCCTTGATAAGACATACTTGGAATATTACATCTGGTTTTGGTCGCCACAATATAAAAAAGATGTTGAAACTCTAGAAAATGCAGAGAAGAGCAACAAAGATGATTAGGGAACTGAATGCTAAAACAAAGAAAGGACGGTTGCTGGAATTGAGTATGTCTAGTTGAATGAAATGAAGGACTAGGGGGTGACATAATAGCAGTGATCCAATATCTAAGGGGCTGCCACAAAGAAGAGTAGGCCAGTCTATTCTCCAAAACATCTGAAGGGAGGACAAGAAGCAATGGATGGAAAATAATCAAGGAGAGAACCAACTTAGAACTAAGGAGAAATTTTCTGATAGAACAGTAAACCAGTGGAGCTACTTGTTTCCAGAAGTTGTCAGCGGTCCGACAGAAGATGTTTTTAAGAAGAAATTGGACAACCATTTGTTTGAAATCGTATAGGGTTTCCTGCTTGAGCAGGAGGTTGTACTAGGAGACCTCCACAATCCCTTCCAAGCAGTGGTGGTATTCTACCTGTTTGGCCCGGTTATGCAGAACCGGTACCAGTGATGAGCAGCAGAGACTGAACCGGTTCTCTCCACCATTCTGCTGTTGGGCCCACCTGCCTGCCCAGGCTCCCATACTCACGTTTATCCTCTGAATTTGAAGCACAGCTGCTTTGCGCGACACAGGAGAGTGCCGCGCGGCAGCTGCTGAAGTGACTGGGATTGTGCAGGCTTGTAGGAGGTGAATTAAAACGGCTCTGCGCCTGCACAAACACTTCTGCGTCTGCACAAAGTACGCATTTGGCACGTGTGCGCATGCAAAGTGTGTGCACATGTACAAAGCACACCCACCAAGCCACACCCACAAAACCCATGTTAAAAATATTTGAATCCCACCACTGCTTCCAAGTCTGTTATTCTGTTATATTCAGTGTGTGCTTGTCCTAATAACTACCTATTCTTTAGTAAAATAAATAATTTTGCCTATTCCCCCAATCCAGATTAAGATTATGATAGGGAAGGTAGAATGTATTTTTTCATGTACCTTATACCCTAGTTCTCAAAAACTATTCAGAATATATATTTAACATTGAGAATTGAATTTCTTTATTCGCTTGTATAGCATGAGTAGGCTATGATGTATAGGAAGTATGGAACTTATAATTTGTCACACCTAGAGAATACTGAGCTGGGAAAGAATGATCTGACCAGAGGTGGTATTCAGCCGGTTTGGACAGGTTCTGGCTGGCAGCGAAAATTTTGACTGGTTCGGAGAAGCAAGCTCTCCAAACCGGTAGATTTTTTTGGGGGGGGAAACCACCACTGATCTGGACAGATAAAGAGAGGAACAGAAGGCTATTACTATTTTTAAGGAGCTGTCTACTCTACACCATTGCGTTAAATGTAGAAATCCAATAGACTTTACTGCTGTGACAGTTTAATTTTCCTACCAGCACAAGTGCAGCATGTGAAGGTTAAAAGCACAGTACCTAATTTAATCATGTTGCTTTAGCAACACAATGTGGGATACAAAATAGTCTCCTTGGCAACACTCTTATCTGTTTGATTAAGAATAGTCATAAACATGGAAGCTGATTTTAATAAGAAGCAGATCATAGATAAGTTCCTTTTATAGCTATGGAGATTGTGATCTGATACAAGATTCAATTCTGAAATGAATGAAAACATTATCTGTTGGCAAATAAGTCATGTTCCAACGGCGATCTCAGCTTATTTAAATTTGCTTTTAAGATGGGGGAAAAACGGTTGTTTGTGCCATAATAATATATTGTCCCAATTAAGTGGAGATTTTTTTTTCCTGAAAGTAAACCCAAATGAATAAAATACAACTTATTTTAGATTTTCACATATAATATTAACTATTTTGTTGTTTCTTTTCAAAATTGGTTTCTTTAGACACACATTCAATTGTTTATGTTCCAAATGTTTTTTTTCCTGAAATGGCATGGGTAACTATTCTGAAGAATTGTAAATATGTTTTCCCCAAAACATTATTTTGCCTTTGAATCTGAAGCAGTGCATGAGCCTAATAAACAGCTTTAAGACCCAGACTGGAAAGTGAGTGGAGACAGTTCTTAATAATTAGTCCCTTGCATACAAAATTTGTTAATTTAGGAACTGAGAAAACTAATTGAACAAAACAGAGCTAATAAAAAAAACCCTGCTTTCAAAATGAGTGCACTGGGTTGGAAGGGAACGGGTGTTAAGCTTTCATTTTATTGTCTTTCCATATTATTTTCCAATATGATTCTAAGGTAGATCACCAAATGAGGCCTTTCTACTCACTTTAGTTCTTGTAATGGTTATGTTTGCAGTGTCAGCAGTGATCCTTGGACCAGGCAGATAATTTGATGAAAATACCAAATGCTGCAATTGGATAACTATATTTGTTAAAGAGGACAGGAATAAGAAAAACACTATTAGCTTTAATTGGTGGTATTTGCCTTAGTTTCTTGTTTTATTGTGGAACTGAGTTGTAACTCTTAAGTTCTGGTCTAAATGTGGCAGAGGAAAATCCCTTTCTTTAAACTTGGGCCTGTTTGGTCATGTGTAAAGCATGTGTTTAACTGAAAATGCCTTCAGGGCGCACATATTGAAAGAGCTGAACTTAATATGTTTCAATTTTGTCCTTCTGACAAGCATATGAAGTAAGTTAAGCTAAACAATAGTGACTGGCTTGAGGTTACTTGAATTTCATGGCTCAGTGGAGATTTGAATATTACCCTAATCCAACAATGATACATGGCTTTGCCATTCCCTCCCACTGCAGTGCTCCATCATTTCAAGACTGTTTTTAAAATGTTGTTAAATGTGTTGTTCCTACAATATACTCTTACAGTAGACTCTCAGAAGAATGGAGAGCTGATTCCATAGAGGGGAATGCAGCAATCATTAGAACCCAGGATAACAAGATAATCCAGGTAATAAAAAAAGTAGCTCATGGCTACCAAAACCTACTAAATATTCTACCTTTGCCTTCCTAGAGCAGTTTTATAGTTTTTTTAAATTCCTCCTCTGAAATGACATACACATACTTTTTGAAGCAAAACATACAAAACTAGTTAACTTGTTCCTCCTGGAATATCCTATCCTTTCAAAATCATAATCCCATTTCAAGAAAGAATTCAACAAAACCAATCACATCTTTTGGTGTATCTATATATCTATACTATTGTTAATCTTTGCATGTGTGTAATGTGGACAGATGGATACGTTAAAGGCTTTCTTCTGTTCATAGAAAGGTTATTGTTCACAATTATTCATAATTAGGTTTAGAAGCAATCCTTCTCTTTTCGTTTGATATAGGTTATGGTTATTTAACCATTGAATACACATAGCAGCTTTAAAGACCATCCAGATAGATAGCTTTTTCTTTTATAAAATACAAGAATTTTTGCAATTGTTCTGCCTTCTTGGAGGATATTGTGCATTTTCTATATGTATATCCTGTTATGTTCCATCTATTCCACTGCTTTCATTCATTTTCCATTATTTAAAAAGATTGTGGTTTTAACTTGAAGAGTGATTTACTGGGCAGTAGAAACAATGTTTAACAATTACAGCCCTTCTGTAATTGAGTCCATCCACTTTGCTGCTGATTATCCATGTCTTTCCTTCCACCTTTCCCAGTATTGTAGACTTCTCCAAGACTTTGCACAAAATGTCCAAAATACAATAGGCTGTACTTTGAATGATCTGTTCAATGAAGCATTTGTTTGCTTTCCTGGCTATTCATGATATTCTCAGAAGTCTCCTCCAATACCAAAGTTAAAAAAAAATGTCAATACTCTTTCTATCCAGCTTCTTAAAAATCCAATGTTCACTTCTATAAAGTTTCACAAGGAAAATCATTGTTGCACAATTCCGATGTTTGTAGCTATGGACCAGGCATTTGAATCTCTTTTCCAAGACCTTCATTGCAACTCCACCAAGTGCTAACCTCAACAGCTATTTCTCTTGTTGTTGATAATTCATTCAAAAAGGCAAAATCTCTTTACTATTTCATGTCAATATCTTAATTGTCAATTCTATACTGGTTGCGATATTGTCATCATTAATTTGGTTTTCTTTATATTTCAACTTAATTTCATTGTTTTCCTTGGTGCACCTTGATTTTATTTCTACTGAACTACCCTTATTTGCTTAGGGCATTTTATCACTTTGTATTAAGAAGGCCAACATGGTCTGTTTTTAAAAGATATAAATTTCTGGCAAAAGACAAATCATATTCAAGTCACATTTTGATTTTTTTCTGGGTTCAAGGTTAATGCAGCTTTCTTTTCAACAAGATTTCATTCTTAAGCAAGTATTACGTTACTTGATTCTCTTCATTTGTATCTTTTATCTGTATCTTTCATGTCAACTGTTATTAAGTATGTATCAGAATTAATGCTATAAATGTATATAAAGCATCTCTTTATATAGTAAAAATATTTAGAAGGTACAGTTAAGAGGTCATTCTTATGAAATCAGTAAATCAGGGACTTCAGCTTTTGAAAACAAATTAGCAAAGAGCTATTGACTTAATTGAGTTGTAGGGAGAAATTATGATTTGGAATCTTGCACTATAACAACCCCCCCCCCTGATTTTACATTTTATCTCTATCTATAGGAAACCTGAGAAAGTTTTGGAGGGTTTTTTTTTCTTTCCTCTTTCTTTATGCCAATGAAAGTTTATGGACTTTCTTGTTTTATATTATTATAGTCTTTCTATATTGGAGTAAGGCTGGTTTAAAAATGTAGCCAAAATGTACTCTTTTATTTTTTTATTCTGAAGAAAACATTCAGAAGACTGATATAGACTTTAATTAATTGCTACTGCTCTTGAATGGCTAATTTAGTATTGCCTCAAAGTGATTCATTATTATAAATGGTAGGAGGTTAGTGAATGACTGTTCTTCATCTCCAGCAATAGTCATGAATATAATTGACTGTGAGTATAGCTACTTACTAACTTTATCCCCATTCTGGTTTAACACAATTCAGCCCTATTTCTACTGAAATTAAAATCAATGTTGCATATTCTACTGTTCTGCTTACCAGAGGTTTTTTTTATAGTTTACAAATCTTGTAATAAGGACAGGCATTTCATAATTCTGAATGTGCTGTTCTTTTCTCTTCTAGTTTCATTTTTCTGTTTCATTTTTCATTTTCCCTTCTGTTTCACGCTATTCTTTTAACAACAGTCTGTTAATCCCTTTTTAAATGTTCTGTCAATTGTTCCAAAATCATGTTACTGAAATTTGATGGCAATCATTGAAAACCCTTTTCAGTATTCAAAAAGAAAACCATACAGTACATAAAATAGGCAAGCTGAAACTTTGGTAGGCTTAAAATTTTGTTTTGAACTTCTCCAAACTCTGCAATATTTTTTTTAAAGAAAACAAAGTTGAAAGCAAAGATGTGACCCCTCTAATGATATTAATGTCCAAATGTGTGCATATAAATATTGCTCTTTGTATAAAAATAGGTTGTTTCTTTATTAATTTGCATCTAGTGGTCTGCAAATAGCTATAATTCATGTGTAAAGAGAACACTTTTAGGCGCTGTTGGAAGCTGTTTCCTGCATTTCTTGCAAATATCACATTAATGCACAATCATTTACAGCACATATCATTACCCAGCAGCTCTCTGGTGTTTTCATGAATGCAAAACCCACCTACTTTCTTTAATCTCCAATTGCTTACATGTTATACAGTTGTGAGCAATAATTTCAGTAATACCATACCATCCATACATCATAGAAATTAATTTAGATCACTTGTTAAAGAATGGTTGTTATTCTGTTTTTCCCTTTGATATAAAATGGTCATCAACTTAGTTTACTTATAGTAATAAAATTATATAAACTTCTAGTTGCTTCTCTAAGTGAAACTTCACACTCCAACTCCTCCCTCCTTCCCTCCCTTCAACATTTTTTTGGGTTTTGATTTTGTAATTTAGATTGCATTAAGTTTTAATTCTGTTGTTATTTTTTATTATGACATTGTACCACTGCTTAGAGTTGTGGCATTATAGCAAGAAAAATATCAAATAAATGAATGATAGAAAAGATGTTTCCTTCTCATTCCTGTTGAAACTTTGCCACTGCAGAGAAAAATGTCATTGGGCATCCTTTCCTAGAACATCAGTTAAAACAATCAGTTCTTAAGTTACAAGTATCAGCAACATCCATATAAAGACTTATTTATTTCTGTATTTATATCCTGCTGATCTGCTTATATAAGCACTCAAGACAGCTTACAACAATAAATAGCATACAATAAAATCAATATAACTGGAAAAAATTAAAATAAATGTAGGTCAATTCAACAAATGGTTGAAAGTTTAGAAAAAGATGTATTTTTGCCATTTCCCTAAATGTGGGCAGAACATTCTGTAATCACACAGAAGAATTTTTTTTCTCAAATACTAAATAGCCAACCGTTGGGCACAGGGGCATCTTCAGAAGGGTAACTGGGCAAGTTGATTACTGGGGATTGCTTGGGTGGACAATTCCTAAATTGTTAAGTGCTTTAAAAGTCAGCATTAACACCAACATTAAATTGAAGCCAATTGGCAGCTTGTGCAAATATTTCAATTGAGGAAATATGTGATCCTATCATTTAGTGAACTGGACACCTCTTTTGCATCTCTTCAATTTCCAGTCACCTTTCAAGGGTAGCTTTACATACCATGAACTGGAGGAGTTAGTAACTAGGTTAGTGGCCAAGGTATGGATAAGTATCGCTGGTCTGACAAACTCAGAAACATAACTGTGCAATTCTCTTCCCTTACAGTGAAGTAGGTGATAACTATGAAACTATTTTTTTGAAGATGTATTTTCAAGCAAAGTAATATAGAGGCTCAATATTCCACTATTTCATTTCAGGAACATTTTTATCACTATCAAAATTAAAACACCTAAGAAAGTTGCATGTATTGACTCATTTGCATTAGTAATGTGGTTCTTTGATGTGCATGTTGGCAAAATAACCTTACTATCAGGGGTGGGATTCAATTTTTTAAACAACTGGTTCTGTGGGCGTGGCTTAGTTAGTGGGTGTGGCTTGGTGGTAATGTGACTGGCTGGGCATGGCCAACTCAACATCGAGGCATGCATCTCCTCACCTGGCTTCTCATGACTGTGGGGATGCTGCAATAGTCGTAAGTGTGAAAAATGGTCATAAGTCACTTTTTTCAGTGCCATTGTAACTTTGAATGGTCACTCCACACAAGCAAAGTACCAGCAAAGGAGGGGGAAAAAACTCCAGAGAAGTTCCTGAGACGGGAAGTCTAGTCCTGCTAAGAATGTAATAAGGATTAATGGAGAGGTAGTTTCTGTAAGCAACACCAGAATGTTTCCTTCCTGCCTTCCTTACAGGATTAGGCCAGTAATTTCTTCTAACAACTGGTTCTCCGAACTGCTTAGAATGTTAACAACCGGTTCTAGCGAATAGGTGCGAACCTGTAGAATCCCATCCCTGCTTAATATTGCTGCATAATATCAGTGTTTAAACTTAAAAAAGAAAGTATGTTACACAGAGAATACTTTACAGTTTTGGAAAATGAAATTCTGAAATTTGACATAAATCTGTCTTTCCACTAAAAATATTCTGCAATAGGGATTACACTAGAGTGAACAATTGATTCTTCAGTTTCAAATTTCATAATTGTTTTGTTTCTTGAGGACTGCTTCATAAATTACATTTCCACAGCTGTCTGTCAAACTATTTTTAGATGCACAACTTACCTATAATATAATATACAATCAGCTGAAATGGCAATATCATGGGAAAAACCTACTGTGACTTATCAGTATCAAAGGAACTGGCTGTCTCTGATCAGCAGAGATTGTATATGAGTCAAAAATGTTTTCCATATACAGTAGAATGTCTGGTCACGACCATAATTTGTTCTATAACTTTGGTAGCAACCTGCTTTGATCATGACCCAAACCTAATTTTGGAAATTAGGTGTTTACAAAAAGCATGGCATGGAAGGGGAAATCAGTCACGGGAAAAAAATGTGAATTTTTTGGTCGGAACCTGATTTGGTAATGGTCAGAAGCGTTTATGACCAGCAGTTCTACTGAATCCCTAAAGTTGCCAGGGATTATGTTCAGACACTATTTGAAGTAGAACAATAAAGATGGAATTTTATACACTTGAACTCAGTATATTTATAAAGATGTTTAATGGAGTTTAATGTACATCAAAAAATATTAAGCAAATGGCACGCTAAAAACTGACATTTATTATGCCATAAGTCTTGTGGACCATGGGCTTCTTCATCAGAAACATGAAGTGTTGAGAGGGCGGAGCTGGCGTCGTGACGATACGGCACGCGATCTTGGAGGTCTGAGATCGCTGCCGATATCTTTGCTCCTGGACGGTCCTATCGGATCTAAACCATCCTGAAGAGATGGTGAAAGTGAAAAACACATCCTGTCAATCCCAGGGATACCGCAAAGTCCCTGGTAGATCCAGGGGAAGCTCTTCTTGCCAGCGGCAGAGGCAGCCATTGAAGCTGCTGAAGTTGGGACAGCTCCGAAACGGAAGAGAGCAGAAAGAGAAAGTGTGCTGGTTTGGTAAGAACTTTTTCTTTATTCTAAGATCTGAAAGGACACCCTAAGGAAAAGAAAGAATCTGTAAAAGTTTTGACAGAAGTGATTAAGCGGCAATTTTAAACAGGAATGTCAAAGTAATGTTTTTTTCTCATTGCTGGATTTTCTATACATGATCTTATATTTTGAAACTGGACTGTTTGTTTTTTTTCCAACTATTTTTTTTCTCTCCTTTTTGATTTTGTAACATTTTAGGCTAGAGACTCCCTTTTAGTTATTTCTTTTTTTAAAGTATCTTTTTCTTTTTTTTTAATTAATTCTGATTATATTTTGCTTGGAAAAGGAGGGGGAAAGTGAAAGCAAAGAAACTTTGTAACACTGCCAACTAGAGGCTTGGAAATATATTCAAGAAATAAATATTGAAACAAGTACTTGGGCAGATCACAATCCAATGACAATTAAATGGAAAGGACAAAAAAGAAGATCTAGATGGACGTTAAATAATACTATTTTAAAGGAAAAAGACTTCACACACAGTGGATGGAGAAAGAATTGGCTTTTTTCTTTAGAGAAAACAAAAAAGAAGATACATCAGTTCAGAATGTATGGGATACAATGAAGGCATATGTTAGAGGCTTGATAATAGACTATACAAGGAAAAGGAATACTATGAAAAGATTAGCCTCTAAGGCCTTAGAGGATGAGTATAAAAGACTTGAAAAAGAGCTACAGAAAATGCACAGAAAAAGGACATCAAGCTAAAAATGGATATAGTTAAACATAAAATGAGTCAAAAAGAAAAAGAAGAATTAGCACAGAAAATTAGAGGTGCTAAACAGAACTACTTTGAAGACGCAAACAAACCAGGTAGATAGTTAGCATACAAATTGAGAAAGGAGAAAGAATCAAGAAAAATATTGCAATTAACAGATGACCAAGGCCAAGTTTGCTATGGTAGTAAAGAGAAGAAGGAAATCATTTGAGACTTCTATGGGAAACTATATATGCAAGAGAATATTGATGAGGAAAGAGTTAAACAGTACTTACAGAATGCTAAGTTACCCCAGATACCTAAAGAGATTGAAACAATGTTAGAAAGCAATATAACGATGATGGAGTTAACTGAAGCACTCAAGAAGCAAAATAATGCAAAGGCACCAGGCCCAGATGGACTTCCGGCAGAATTTTACAAAACATTACAAGAATCGTTGAATCTTCCATTGCTAGAAGTTGTGAATGAAGTTATGTTAAAGAAGAAGATACCTAAATCATGGTCAGAAGCCTATATTACACTTATTCCAAAAGAGGAGGCCGATCCATTACAAATTAAGAACTATAGACCTATTTCTCTACTAAATGCAGATTATAAAATCTTTGCTTCAATATTGGCAGAAAGACTTAATTTTTTTAAAAATAATTTTATTCATCCTGATCAAAATGGATTTCTGCCAAAGAGACAAATTAAAGATAATATGAGAGTAATCTTGGACACCTTGGAATACTACGAGGCACATTCTGAAAAACAAATGACTCTGATATTTCTAGATGCACAGAAGGCATTTGATAATGTGAATTGGCGATTCATGTTATTACTGTAGGAACAGATGGGCTTTGCTAGAAAATTTATTCAAGCAATAGAAGCTATATACTACAAGCAAACGGCAAAGGTAATGATAGAGGGAGAACTGTCAGATTCTATCAATATAAGAAAAGGAACAAGACAAGGGTGCCCACTATCACCTCTGTTGTTTGTGTTAACTTTGGAAGTGCTAAACAGAAATATTAGAGATGAAAAGAATATAAAAGGAATGAAAATCAAAAAGGAAGAATTTAAGCTGCAAGTATTTGCAGATGATCTGGTTTTAATCTTAGAAGACCCTCTGGAAACAGCACCAAAATTGATAGAAAAGATAGAGACATATGGAAAGGTGGCTGGTTTGAAAATAAATAAAGATAAGACAAAGATCTTGACAAAGAATATGCTATTAAGACAAAAGGAAGACCTTTTTGAAAATTCAGGTCACGAATAAGATCAAGTACTTGGGGATATATTTGACAGCAAGATGTAGTACACTAAAAGAGAATAATTATATCAAACTTAAACAGCAGATAGCTCTAGATCTGGCAAAATGGGAAAATTTACAACTGTCACTAATAGGGAGAATTTCAACAATCAAGATGAATATATTAACCAGAATTTTATATTTGTTTCAAACAATTTCAATTAGGCTTGGAAAAGATTACTTTGAAGATTTAAATAAAATTGTGTTGAAATATATATGGCAAGGTAAGAAAGTGAGATTAAAGTTAAAACTTTTGCAAGATGCTAGAATTAGAGGAGGATTTGGTTTGCCTAATTGGGAGTTGTATTATCAAGCTACAAATCTGATGTGGGTTAAGGAATGGATAACACTAAGAAATACTAGATTGTTACCATTAGAAGGACATGATTTGTTGTTGGGGTGGCATGCTTTTTTATGGTAAAAGAAACTAAAACACAGGGGTATTTTAGAAGACATTATATACGGGAGTCTCTGTGGTTAAACTGGGAGAAGATTAAAAGACAATGTTATTTGAAAATTCTAGTCTGGCAATCGACTATTAAAGCATTTTCTTATCGTATAATATACAAAAAGGAACAAACAGTTAGATATGGTGAAATATTGAATGAAAAGGGTACACTCAAATCTATACAAAAACTAGAGGAACAAGGTATAAAGATGAATTGGTTTTCATATGCGCAAATACATTCAAGGTATGATAAAGATTCTAAAATGGAAGGTTTCTATAATAAATTGACTGATTTAGATAAGATTTTGACAGGTACTGATGAAAAGGTGATTAAAAAATTGTATGGATATTTATTAGAAATTAAATTAGAAGAAGAACAAGTTAAAGAAACTATGATTGCTTGGGGGGAAGAATTTTGGATATGGGATTGATTTAGAGAAATGGCAAAAATTGTGGTCTCAAAATTATAAAATGACAATGTCAACAGCATATAAAGAAAATTTGTATAAGATGTTTTACAGGTGGCATTTTCCCCCGACAAGAATAGCAAGAATGTTCAAGAATAAATCCGAAAAATGTTGGAAATGTCATCAGACACCTGGCTCATATTACCATATGTGGTGGACTTGTGCGGATGCTAAAAAATATTGGACTAAAATCCACATGTGGTTGGAAAAAATGACAAAAAAACATATAGACTTGAAACCAGAGATATTTTTATTGGGAATTTTACCTGAAATATATAGTAAAGACTTGAAATATCTGATTGTAAATGTATTAACAGCGGCTAGGATTGTATTTGCCAAAAACTGGAAAAATGAGAAAACACCACCACAGGAGGAAATCATTAAGAAAATATTGGAATGTGCTGAAATGAGTAGATTGACATTTGAAATTAGAGAACAAGATGATAAACAATTTTATAAAATTTGGGATCTATTCTATCAATGGTTAGACAATAAAATACAATAATGAAATATGTAGACTTTTAGAAAATAATAAATATATAAAGATGTACTTCTTTCTTATTATATCTACAAAATGATTTTAGGATAGATTTGGGATGATAATATGAACTGTTATAAAACAAACTAAGTAAATTATGATTATTTTGTAAAACATAAATGAATAAAAGTATAGTCAAATGATTGATTAATAATGATACTAAGGTATTTAATTTTTGATTGAAAATACGAGATTATATGCAATGTAATTGTAATTGAAGACTACGAAATGGAAGCACAAAACAATTTGTAAACCAACCGGCACACTATATATATACATATGGAAGATGGCTTGATGTTTTTATGTTCTGTTTGTTTATGTTTGTTTTTAAAAACCAATAAAAACTTAAAAAAAATAATATATATATATATATATATATATATATATATATATATATATATATATATATATATATATTTGTTTTCTTCTGAGGTTCTCTGAGGTATTTGTATGTGGATCTTTGGTTATTCGGGTTTTCTCCCGCGTAAGATTCAAAGTATCTAGGCAACGCTTGGCGAGGTCCCACTCGCCATCTTCAGGCTGGTGCTTTCGGCTTAGTGCCAGTGCAAGCAGTGTGTGACCGGAGCTGCCATCTCTCTATATATACAAGTGGTGGGGATGGTGTGCTGGGCTGGTTGGCTGTGCTGCAGCCTCTTGATTGGTTGATGGAGTTGATGTTGGTATAATGGGCTGTGTAATGGCCTTTTGTTGTAGAGATATCCTGGATCTTGTGCTGTCATCTCCTGGAGGCCAGGATACCACAACAAAAGAACTCACAAGCCCATCACACAACCCATTACCCAAGCTGTTAAAACACAAGAGGCTAACGACCCGGGAGATGACAGCACAAGATCCAGGATATCTCTACAACAAAAGGCCATTACACAGCCCATTTATATATATATAAAAGAAACGTGAAGTGTTATCCTGAAAACAAGCATATAGTCAGTATCTTTTCTGGTGTGGGAGAATAAAAAAAGAGGGAAATGAAATGCAGAAGTAACAGAGAGTAAACATTTACTTATCTGTGAACAGTTACAAAATCAGATTTGCCTTATCTGAATCATATAAGTATGACTTAATGTTGCACTTATGAGCCTGTTAAAATATCTAACAAAATAAAAAGCCTCATTAAAATAACAACAGAATGAAGAGATTAATCTTGAACAGTCACTTCTCACATTGGAAAGTCAACATGTTGCTCCATATTTTTTTTAATATTGCACTTCTGAATATCAGATTTCTGTTGTTCATTTGTCAGAGGGATGAACAAACTAATGGACCATAACTTCCACAGTCACTTCCGCTGTCCATGCAGGGTGCTAGAATTTAAAACCCAGAAGATAGAATATTTTTGTTATTATTCCCAGATTTTGTATATTATTGGAATATTATATTTGGAATATTAGTATGTATATGGAGAGACAGAATGGATATTATTATCTAATAGCTTTTTTACATTAATAGGACTACTTTAACACTAAATAAGTCTGTCAGTCTTGTTGAAATCCTAGTTGTGCATGTCTCTGAAATATTACCGTCTTTTATATTTTTCTTCTTAAAGCCTTAAATCCCAATGATCTGAGCCCAATCTTCAAAGATCTTGTCCAGGAAGACAGCTGTACCTATTTAACTTGAAAAATATTTTGGTATTATCATCTCCTGTTTTTTCAGAATTTTTACACAAATCTATCAATGATTGCTAGACATGACAGCTATATACTCCCAAGTGAAAAGCCTTTATCTCTGGATTTCATTTTCTAGACTGAAAAGCTAGAAGATGTTGTTGTTCTTATGCCCTACTTTCCAGGTTGGTCACTGGGGAAAACTGGATGCTGAACTAGATAGGTCTTTGATTTAATACAGAAAATGCCTACATTCTTCTGAGTGCTCTCATCTGGTCAGAATATTACACACAGCTGCTTTTCCCTCCTCTTACTTCTACCAATTACTGTTTGCTGTAAGCACTACGTCCTGGCTTTTCAAGGTATGATTAATACATCACTCACCTTGTTACCATAGCACTACTGCCTCCAGGTACTTCATGCACCTAATGTGAAATAATGATCTGACAATTTAATTTTTTGTAATTACGTTGTCTATTTTAGAATAGAACCAACTATTTTTGTTCAGTGGTCATTTCTGTGGACATCATATGGATTTGTTTTCAATCTCTGTATTTAAAGTATAATTTGTTTATGCAACTCTCTAATGCAGTGGTTCAGAGTCAAAATTTAAATTGGAAACAAAGGACGTTTTACATTTATTTTTTTAATTTTTATCTAGCTTGTTCTCTACCAAATCTCAATCTTGTTATGTAGAGAGATCAAGGAATAGTCCAGTGATCTGTTCTATCACTGTATTATGATGTTGTGCATTGAACTGGGGTGGTAACAAATTATTCAGTAGATCAAATTGAATTGCTTCTCATGACATATTGTGATGGTTTTTGCCTTTGCAGAGCTGGGGTGGGCATGGCTTGTGCATGATGCATCTGGCCCACAGGGCACTAGCTTGACAGGCCTGGTCTATACGGAGTACATGCAAAGGGAATTGAAATCAAAACATCTAGAGACATTTAGGTTGCTAATCCTGTGACATATTTCTTACATATAACCAGGGGTGGGATTCTACCAGTTCACAACTATTCGCTAGAACCAGTTGTTAACATTTTAAGCAGTTCGGAGAACCGGTTGTTAGAAGAAATTACTGGCCTAATCCTGTAAGGAAGGCAAAAAGGAAACATTCTGGTGTTGCTTACAGAAACTCTCTCTCCGTTAACACTTATTACAATCTTGGGAGGACTAGACTTCCTGTCTCTGGAACTTCTCTGGAGTTTTTTTCCCCCTCCTTTGCTGGTACTTTGCTTGCATGGAGTGACCATTCAAAGTTACAATGGCACTGAAAAAAGTGACTTCTGAGCATTTTTCACGCTTACGACTGTTGCAGCATCCCCACGATGATGAGAGGCCAGGCGAGGAGATGCGTGCCTTGATGTGAGTGATATTGAGTTGGCCACACCCAGCCAATAACATGACCACCAAGTCACGTCTACCCAGTCACATGACCACCCAGCCATGCCCATCACCTAAGCCACGCCCACAGAACTGGTTGTTAAAAATTTTGAATCCCACCCCTGCATATAACACCATGGATTCTATCTCTTCCATCTTTGAATGGAAAAGGAAACAACCTGGTGACCTCCACATATTTTGGAACTCAGCTGATTATACTGGCTTTATTGTTTAAAACATTTGAATGGAATTATACTTTTTGTTCTTGTCTACAGTTATGGCTCACATATATATGTCAAATAGCTATGGCTTTCTGGTTTCCATTTTGGACTATGTGTGTGTGCATGTAGCATAAAATATTACAATTGTGCATGGTGATATAACTGTGGTTGCTAGGTTTTCAAGCATTTTTCATATAAGAAATGTTTGAATCATATGAAATTGAAAAACATGGACATTTATGGGTGAGTTTATGTGCAATATTTAGAGGATAACTAAAACAATGTAATTTTATAATGTACATGTATTATACATACATTTCCATCCAAAATCTAAGCAGTTTTGCTCAGATGGTAATGCTGAGAAGTTGTTTAGCGGGAACTGTGGGATATCTGTGAACTCTGACCTAGGGAAACAGCATAGCAAACTGATAGAGATAATTAGCATTGGAAACACATGCTGTTTGACAATCATTTTGCAAGTGCCATTTTAATGCAGATGAACTCAGTTCCTTACCTCTGATGAAAAAGTTAATTAAAGTTCATTGGACAATTTATTTATATTAATGCTCTGTCTTTTAATACCTGCTCCTGAGATTTATCTCTTTTTCTTCTTTATAAATTATTTTTGGGCCATCTTCAGTTAAATAATGAGGAAAATCTATTTCTTACTGTGTGTTTATGTTTGTGTGCATATATACACACAGAATTTTCTTGACGATATTCTTTGTACTTTTTAATTTTCACACAACTTCAGCACTAATTAATTGGGCTCAGAACTCAGATGAATGAAATTCTTTATTGGCTTTTGTTTTAGCAGCCTGTAGTGGGAGAAATAGTGATGGAGAATATGTATTGGCTAACGGGAATCAGATTTATTCATTCAGTTGTACAGTAACTAGTTAGGTAGTGTTATATTGGTGGGGTTTCGGGGGATAAATACATTTAACTCACTGGCTGGGTTCACAAACTATATGTGGTTTTGGCTTAGCATATTGTATGAATTTGAGTGTCTGGTTTGTAAACCATGACTTGGGGCTTAGCATGATGAATGGACAGATCAAATACGATTCAATTAACAAGATGCATTGATAAAATAGCTTAATGTATGTCATACCAATTAGTGTATCTAGAACACAGGGAAGTAACTAGAAGGAAAGTATGAAATTGGAGACAGAATCCCTAACCTATTGGGGTTTAGTGGGCACATTGATAGTTTTGAGAGCATGTTTGAGAATGTACTTTCTAAAATGTAGGTTGGGAAGGGTTTGTCCATTCACAAGAGCATTGACAGGGGAGCCTTAATCAGATTTTACATTGTTTACATCGAACATGTAAACAAGCTAAATACATTACTAACATGGGCTGCATCCTGCCCATACCCTTTTATCCTTCTTGGTGATTTCAATCTACCTCATATTGACTGGACCCTAAATGATTGTACAACTGAAATCATACACACAACCTTCTACAATGCTATTACAAATCTGGGACTGGAACAACTAGTAATCAACAACACTAGACTAAACAACTGCCTCGATCTCATCTTCTGCAACAGTTTGAACCTAATTTACGGAATACAAACTAAAGAACCCTTTTCCAGTAGTGACCACAATATGATTGACTTTTGTCTCAACATACATCCGCACAAAAATCACCACAATGATGTAATCCCCTATTGTAACTTCAAAAAGGCAACTATGATCTTATAGACAACGATCTCTCATCCCTTGATTGGCAATCTCTATTCACTGGATGCAATACCGTTGAAGACCATTATAACATATTTTTACTTGAAGTCAAAAGAGTCATCAAACTATATGTTCCAACAACAACTCCCAAAACAAAACAAAAAAGCAGATTACCCATATCAATAAGGAAACTTCAATCCAAAAAGAGATCACTCTGGCGGAAAAACAAATCTGGTCACGTTGCCAATTTCAAAAACCGATACAAAAATTTATGCCACCAGATAAAGACTGAATGCACCAATTATCACATTAAACAAGAGGAAAACCTTCTAAGCACCAATTCCACCCGAGCTTTTTACAATTTTGTAAACAACAAACTAAAAGACTCAAGGTCCATCCCTCCCTTGATAGGACCTGATGGTAAAGACTGCAACGACGACACCATTAAAGCCAACATCTTTAACACATTCTTCGGCTCAGTATTTGTAAACAGCAATGGATCATGCCCAGTATTTCCTAGCCGTACCACAGATAACAACAATGATCTAATACATATCGATTTCACAGAAGACAATGTCGAAAAATCACTACGCAATCTAAAACCATCTCTATCTATTGGACCGGATGGAATATGTGCCTACTTCTTAAGAAAGCTATCCACTGCCATAGCCAAACCTCTAAGCATAATCTTTGAAAAATCTTTCAGGACCAGCTCCTTGCCTAACCTATGGTCACAAGCCACAGTCATCCCCATCTTCAAAAAGGAGACCCAAGCCTAGTTGAAAATTACAGGCCAATCTCCTTATGCTGCGTCACCTGTAAAGTCATGGAATCAATTATTAACCAATCCATCATCCTCCACTTAGAGACAAACAACCTACTCTCCAATAAACAATTTGGTTTCAGAAAAAAACTATCCTGTAATCTGCAACTCTTACACTGCAAAAACATATGGACGACACAACTCGACCAGGGCAAAGCAATTGACGCAATCTACATAGACTTCTGTAAAGCCTTTCATTCAGTGGTACACGACAAACTACTCCTAAAAATAAAAATCCTATGGTATCTCTGGACAACTGAATAACTGGATAGAAGCATTCCTGTCAAACAGACAACAAATGGTCAAAATCGGGAGCGTTCTATCAAATCCAGTACCTGTCAATAGTGGTGTCCCCCAGGGCAGTTTCATGTATTCACAACTATGCATACACTTATACTTATTATCTTGTAAACAATTGGCAAATCAAATAAATAAATAAATAAATAAAATAAATAGATACAGAGCATACCTGTATGCCATAGTCAACCTTATGCAACAAGCTTATGGTTGTTTAGAGATATCTTTTGAAATAAAGTTATCCTGGGGTTTTATAGTAAGTGAGCTTCTTGTTTATTTTAAAGTTTAAATTGTAAAATAAATAGCTGAATAGGAAGTCTTGTGGCCTTCAAGGGAATTATCATGGGCACCCTGTAATTTTGTGGGAGGGGCAACATATAGATATAGAACAATGCAAAAGCATTACGACAAAAATCCCACAGAAGGTTACTTTTCACTCCATATTTTTCAGTACCAGTTAAGTGCAACATTTCATATAGTTTTTTCTTTTGTTTCTCATTTCATTTCCCCCCTTCATAGAGCTCTTATTTTGACAGCAAAATATACAACTATCCTGACACAACCAAGCAATTTGCATACCAGCAATCATGGAAACACTCTCTATATTCTAACTCTTGCATGCAGACGCATGGATAAAATATTTATTTTTAATTATTTTATTATTAAATCTTTATGCTGCCCATCTTGCTGAGGCAACTGCAGGCAGATTGCAATTATACAATTAAAATACTATATATAAACATTAAAACAATAAATGAGACCCATAATTTAAAATTCAGTTAAAACTCAATTAACCACGATGGAAAGGAAGGGAACAAAGTAACCATGGAGAGGAGGTGGAGAGTCTGACTAACCCATTAACCACCTCCAAGGTGCCACTGCCTATTGGGGCCACAAGCCAGCTGGCAGAATCAGATCCTCAAGCCATTTTGGAAGGCCAGAAGTGAGGATGCGGAACTGTCCTTGAGGGGCCAAAATGTTCCAGAGGGTGAGTGCCATGGCAGAAAAGGCTCTTCTCCTGGGCCCTATCACATTTCCTTGACTGACACAGTCCACAGCATGCCTCTTCTGCTGGAGCAGATGGGGGCAGGCTCATCTCAATGGAATGAGCCAGTTCCTCAGATAATCTAGGTCCGTGCCATGAAGGGCTGCACTCTGCACCAGCCAAAGCTTCTGGATACTCTTCAAGAGGGGCCCCATGCACATAAAGCATGAATAAGGATGGGAAAGAGAGGTTTATATCCAACTGATTTGCGGAGCTCACTAATAATTGGAGAGTCACTGTTCCTTCCTATAAGCAATCCATTAAGTTGTGTGAGAGAAAAAAGCATGGGGGAAGTAAGTTACACATCAAATGAAAAGGGATAAAAATATAATTACTTATTTTAACCATCATTGCACAGTTCATGTATTTATTATTTTGTGGAAACATAACTTTAATTTGTGGAAATGAACAGTAGTATTTTTATGTCAGATTCATGCTTTCTGTTATTAATAGGTTGAAACATTCTCCATGATTTAACACAAGGTCTTAAGGAACTCAGAACCTATGGATATGGATCAACAACAACTTCCAATATCATTTGCCAGGCATTGACTGGTGGTCTTTTCATTAGAAAACTGCTGCTAATTCATCTGGGACGTTAAAAGTCATCAAGTCATCTGTTAGGCAGCAGATTGTTGATGGGGCAGTTACGTGTAGAGGAAGAATGGAGGTGTTTACTGCCATTATTTTTGGTGCTGTGGCATTATGAGGAAGGCAATCCAGTGTGAATGGAAGGACTAAATATGACTTCATTCCACCAGAAGAAAACTTGTCAAAAGACACCTCCCAAACCACACACTTCAGCCATCTGTGTTCCAATTTGGCTACAGATGCAGATTTGTTTGCCTGCCATATTTCTCCATTAAGGTGAAATTAACAGGAGATTCTGAAATTGGTTGTTTTAACATTGACATTCCTAGTGCTGTCACTAGATGTCACTCTGGTTTCACTAATATGCTGCTAAGAGCACCATTTGTTGGGCAATGAACTATGTTAGGAGAAGTGAATAAAATAAAGAAAAATGTGAAGGATATGGATAATGTCACACCACAACTCCTGCTGTGCCATTGTGGTGGTGGGAATGTACCTGGGTGGAATGAACAAAAAACATTTGGAATGAACACCAAGAGCATATACTCCCAGCAGTCACCCAATGCGTGAAGGTCATCCTGGTTGTCCATCGAAAGCAGGGCTGTCAAACTCGTGGCCTGCGGGCCGGATCCATCATGCGCTGACTACACCCACACCCGGTTTAGTGAAGGGAGAAAAAGTCATGATATGTCTTGTGACATGATGCTGCCATGACAACGTGAATTTGACACCCCTGATCTAAAGCAAGCAGGTGCCAATACATGGTAACAGAGATACAGGAAGATGCTGAAGATAGACGATCACTTTAATGACAATGACAAAGGCAACCTTTCAGACTGGATGGGAGAAGGCAGTGGTAAACCACCCCTGTATTTTTATCAGTACATGGAGAGAAAATATAAAATCATTGAACAGAAGACATTATTACTGATACACTCTGAAAAATTGAGAAAGTCAAAGACTACAAAAAAGAAATCAGTATGTATTTCACTGATTATTAAAAGTGCTTTGATTACATCAACCATGGAAAGCTGTGGAATATGCTTTAAAAAATGGGAATCTCAGAATATTTCATTGTCCTCATGAGAAACCTATACAGGTAGTCCTGGACTTATAATCATATTTGAACCCAAAATTTCCATTGCTAAGCATGAAGTTGAGTGAGTTTTGCCCCATTTTATTTATTTCTTGCCACAGTTATTAAATGAATTACTGCAGTAGTAACATGGCTGTTGAGTGAATCTGGCTTGCCCATTCACTTTGATTGTCAGAAGGTCACAAAAGGTGGCCCCCATAGTCCTAGGGCACTGCAACTGTTATAAATACATGCCAGCTGCCAAGCATCTGAATTTTGATCATGTGGCCATGGGAATTCTGGAACAGTCATAAGTGTGAAAAATGGTCATAAGTCACTTTTTTCAGTCCCACTGTAACTTTGAACAGTGATTAAACAAATAGTTGTAAATCAGACTATTTGCATATACGGAAGGCCAGGAAACCTGCATACAGAACATGGCAAAACCGACTGATTCGAGGTTGGCAAAGAAGTGGTACAAGGCTGTATAGTCTCAACTTATTTATTCAACCTATATACTGAATATACATTAAGGGAAACTGAATTAAAAGAAGATAATATGGTTTTAAAACTGGAGGAAAAAGACACCAATAATCTAAGCTATGCTGAGGTCATTACTAAAATGCAAAGGATCTACAAGGAACATAGTAAAAAGAAAAAAACAAATTAATTGCAATAGGTACAAAAAACAACCTTAGAATTGATAATGAAAATATTGAAGTACTAGATAGCTAGGTTTAGGATCAACCATCACAGTAAAGGAACAAGTAGTCTCTTCATACTAGTATTTGGTAGAACAGCAGTGAAGATCTTGGAAAAGCTATTCAAATGCTGTGATGAGTCTATATTTACAAAGATTAGAAGAATGCAAGCATTAATATACCCTGTAACACTCCATGGAAGAGAAATAGGTCTTTGAAGAAGCAATTTAGGAAGAATATTGAAGCTTTTGAAATTTGGTGTTGAGGAAGAATACTGTGGACAGCCAAAAAACAAATAAATCAACCCAGAGTGCTCATTGGAGGAACAAATTATCCTACTTTGGACACATTATATGAACTTCTAGCTTTCTTGAGAAGTCTTTAATTCTGGGAAAGGTAGAAGGAAAAAGAAGAAGAGGATGGCAGCAGCAAGGTGGGTAGTGTTACGTACTGACGTGGTTCTTGTTCTAGTCTGCAGTTCTGGCAGGTGTTGTGGCCATTGTTCATTGGCTGGCTGGTCTGACAGCTGCAATATAAAAGGAGCTGTCAGGTGAGTCAGCTGCTGCCCGCCACCACGTGCGAACTTGCTAACTTGTGGCAGCCGCAGGTAACCAGTTATGTTATAATAAACGTTCTAACTGTTTAAAGGGTTGTCTCCCATTACTGATGTCACCTATATAACACTGGCAATGAAGGTGGGATTGCTTTAGAGAGTACTCTCAACAAAATAGTGTGGATTGCTTGAAGAAAATTTTCTCCTCACAAATGCCTCACGATGACAGCCGCGCCATTTTTTCCGTGTTTCCATCCGACTTCTGAAACCTGGGACTCTGACATTAACAGGTTTGGCTGTTTCTTAGATGCTGCTGATTTGTCAGAAATTGCCAGCCAAAGAAAAAAAGCTTATTTTCTGAGTTTTTGCAGCGCAACTGTTTTCGACACCGCAACTGCTCTGTTGGCCCCTCAAACTGTAAAAGCTATTTCGTGGGAGACTCTACAAGAAGTTTTGAGCAATCATTTCTCCCCGAAGCCATCGCAAATAGCGAGATGTCTGGCTTTCAGAAGGAGAGCTCAAGCAGAAGGGGAGACCATTAGTTTGTACATGGCTGCCTTACGGACCTTTGATTGCAACATCATCTCCTAGCTAGGTCCAATATTACATTAAAAGTAGCCATTGAAGAGTCAATAGCTGAGCAATCCATACTTTCGGCCACCAAGATTCAAAGTTCTAATCCACATACTATCAACCCTGCTGCTACCAAAGCATCTGTCCATTCTGAAGATGTGATCCTTGAGGGTGCCTCCACTGACAAAGAGGGCCAGCAGACACAGCCAAGAAGAAATGGGGGTTCCATCAGCAAACCAACACAATCACAGCTGTCCTGTTTAAGCTGTGGTGGTAACCATTTGAGGGCAAATTGCCGATTTTGAAATGTTATGTGAAGTGTAAACGTAAGGGACATTTAGCAAGGGTTTGCAAAAGCAGAAGAAATCTAAACCAACCTTTTCCTTACCAAGCGCAGCAGTGAGTAAATACCCAATATGAAGAATGCTTTACTATCACCAGGGCTTGCCACACTTCTAAATTGTTTCCCTGTCACTCTTGCAAACTCTGTTCTAACAAAATTTGTTACTGTGTTTTCAGAAGGGAAACCTTGTTCCATGGAGGTGGACATGGGATCGTCCCTCTCCATTGTCTTATGGAGCACCATAAAATGCCTGGTTCCTACTATCACTAAGAAACAATTGAAACCTTGCCAGGTATCGCTCAAGGACTATCAAGGTAATTTCATTCTGGTCATAGGGTCTGGCAGGTTTTCTGTCAAGTTCAAGAACTTTATGGGTCACCTTTCCCTTTTAATCATGGAAGGCACCCTGCCCAGCCTTCTGGGATTAGATTGGTTCTCTGCATTGGGTTTGAAGGTAACTGGCATTTATTCCTTACAAAGCCAGAACCTAGAAAATGTTTTAAATGAGTTTGCTGATGTCTTTAGCGAGGAATTGGGCAAATACAATGGCACCTCAATTTCCTTCAGTTTGGACCTCTTAGTGGCGCCCATTCGCCTCAAGCCTCAGAGAGTTCCTTTCGCCTTGTGAGCGAAAGTGGATGTGGAGTTAGATAATTTCACAGGGAATTTTACAACCTGTCGATTTCTCAACCCCCATTGTTACCCCATTAAAGAAGGATGGTTCTATTCACCTGTGTGCTGACTACCGGAGCACATTAAACAAGGCTTTGCACCTGAACGCCTATCCAGTGCCAGTTATTACACTTGTTACACTCCTTGGGAAAAGTGTGTATTTTCACAAAGCTAGATATGGCCCAGGAGTATCAGCAGCTCTCTGTGGACAATGATGCAGCCAAAGCCCAAACTATTGTCACTCACCAAGGAGACTGCAATTCGGCATAAGCACTGCACCAGGCATTTTTCAAAGCATTATTGAGCACCTTCTTCAAGGCATGGAGGGCGTCATCCCCTATTTTGATGACGTCCTTATTTCCGCAAACAATCTAAACGAACTTATTGCACATCTCAGGGATGTCCTGTTCCATTTCCAAAAAGCCGGTTTAAAACTTAAAAAATATATATGCAAATTTGCTGTCCCTCAGGTAGATTTCTTAGGATACTGCATTGACACTACCTATTGAATCAAAGGTTAAAGCTGTCAAAGAAGCCCCAACCCCTACATGCAAGACTGAGCTGCAAGCTTTCTTAGGTCTACTAAATTTTTATAGTTCCTTCCTGCTGCACAAGGTGTCAGTGGCTGAACCCCTTCATAGACTTCTAGACGCTAAGACGCCTTGGGTTTGGGGCCAAAGGGAAGCTATCTCTTTCAAAGCTGTCAAGGCATTACTATCCTCTGACAGTGTTTAGTTCAGTTTGACAGTGAACTTCCGATTATTCTTGTGTGTGACACTTCTCTGGTTGGCATTGGGTCAGTCCTTAGCCACAAAATTCTAAATGGACATGAGGCACCTATCGCGTATTTCTCAAGAACTTTGTCGAGCACAGAGAGAAATTACAGCCAGTTGGACAGAGAGGCCTTCGCTGTGGTCGCTGCCCTGAGAAAATTCCACAAGTTTTTGTTTGGACATTATTTTGAAATAATAACCGATCATAAACCATTGTTAGGACTTTTGGCAGATAACTGGCAAACTCCTACCATCCTTTCTCCTCGCATGACCCAATGGTCCTTGTTCTTATCAGCATAACTTATTGTGCTGGCAAATTGATCAGTAATGCCAACGCTTTGAGTCGGTGCCCCCTGCTAGTGCAAGTTGAAGACCCCGCTACTACATTGACGGTTCTTTTAATCGAAGACAACCAATTGCTCATTACAGCATGGGACATTACTCAGTTCTCCTCTAAGGATGAGGTAATCTCTAAAGTATTGGACTGGGTGAGGAGGGGGTGGCCAAAAGAGGCATTGGTGTCTACATTCACTCCATACAAAGCTAAGCAATACAAATTGTCCACCCAAATGGGCTGTCTACTATGGGGGTGTAGGGTAGTAGTGCCCAAGAAATTACAGCCCTGGGTTGTGGAAAATCTACATGAAGGGCATCCCGGGGTGGCCAGGATGAAAGCTATAGCTAGGAGCTATGTATGGTGGCCTGGGTTGGACAAGGATATAACTGAAGCAGTTGGGGCCTGCCAGGCTTGTCAGTTGTCAAGGCCTGCATTGCCTATGGCCACACCTTTTGAATGGGAATCAGCTAGAACCCCTGGTCAAGAGTGCATATCGACTTAGCGGGCCCCTTTAAGAGCCAAACATTTCTAATACTTGTAGATTTGTATTCCAAATGGATGGAGCTCACGCTTATGCACTCGGTAACATCAGAATCTGTACTTAAGGCATTAACCAGGTTATTCGCAACACATGGGTTACGATGTGTTGGTGTCTGATAATGGGGTCCAATTTTCATCCAATACATTTGAAATATTCTTAGCAAAGAGAGGTATCCGACATGTTTTGGTTGCGCCCTATCACCCGGCATCGAATGGCCAGGCTGAGAGAGAAATTAGGTCTGCCAAAGAGACACTAGGGAGGATAAGAGGGGAGGATTGGCATGAGAAATTAGCCAAATACCTTTTAATCCAACATGCAACACCAAGCACAACCACTTACCACTCCCCGGCGGAACTCCTGATGGGTCAGCAGTTGTGGACAAGCCTTGACAGGTTGCACTCAAATTTCTCCCCTTCCTGTCCCTTAGATTCCTGCAGCAAGTTTAGGGTTTTTAAATTAGATGACCTGGTTTATGCATTGAATTTTGCAGGGGATCCTTTATGGATACCAGGGGAGATTATTGCTGTCACAGGTCCAAAATCCTATAGAGTTAGGTTATCTGATGGCTGGATATGGCGGTGGCACATTGATCAATTGTGAGGTCGGTGGAGTGCATCCACGGATCACCGACCCGATGATGACCAACAAGATGGCAACTGACCGACAAACAAAGAAACCAATGATTCTGAACCCCAGATGACGACTGCTGAGCCACAACTTGAGCAAGACTTATCTTCTGATGCTTCTCCAAGTCAGCAAGAACTTCCTGCGTCCACATGTCCTGAGTCGCTGCCACAGGAGACAGCTGGTTTCACACCTGACCCTTTGCTATTAGCTATTCCAACTGAACCGCATAGGTTGGGCCGAGTCAGGTGACGCTCTGCCTATTTGCAAGAGTATGCATGCTCTTAACTGGGGGAAAGGGGTGTTATGTACCAATGTGGTACTGGTTCTAGTCCGCAGTTCTGGTGGTAGTTGTGGCCATTGTTCATTGGCTGGCCGGTCTGACAGCTGCAATATAAAAGGAGCTGTCAGGCGAGTCAGCTGCTGCTTGCCACCACATGCAAACTCGCTAACTTGTGGCAGCCACTGATAACCAGTTATGTTATAATAAATGTTCTAACTGTTTAAAGGGTTGTCTCCCATTACTGACCATCTATATAACAGGTAGTCTCTGTTGCAATAGGTGCACCATTAGAAGATCTGAAAGTTACATCAGGGACAGAGATGGTCATAGAAGAAATCTATCTATGTGGTCTCTGAGAGTCAATACTTATTGATGATACATAATCAAAATCAACTGCCAATGCTAACAATAGATCTTTGGACCATGAATAATTAAGCGGATTACAAAATAGACTTCTTTGATACAAAATGAATCTTTTTTAAAAAATACTTTTCCCCCACATTAGAATAAAATACTTTTTTCCACCTTTGAGAAATGTATTTGCATATATGTGATTTGCTGTTCAACTGACTTTTTAAAGTACCTGCAAAAATAGTTTTAGTCTAACTTAAGCACTGAAGCAACAACCAAAAAAAGAGTAATTTGAAAAGTAATCATGATATCAGGAAGAAGCAGAAGGGAGGATCACAGAAGGGAAAATCAGATAGAAAAGGAAATAAAAAGGGGAGGGAGAAGAAGAGAGGGAAGAGGGAAAGGAAAAGAAGCTACAAAAGACAGAAACAAGATATAGAGGTACAGGAAAAACGTACAAGAATTAAAGGTATAAACCTATTTAAAAGACACAGAGACAATGGTTAAAATTTAACTTAAGGAGAGGATTCTGCAAGGGTGCATGGGATAGCATTATTATATTAGAAATAGAAAAGGGTTAGAAAATATGTTAGATGATTAAAGTGATAGAAAAAAATTCTATTGATGTGTAGTGGAATATTTGTTTGTAAAGAGAATAAGGCTCTCAATGATTTAAAAAGAACGTTTAAAAAAACCCGAAAAGAAACATGGAAGATTTTTATCAGTTGACAAGATGAATTTGAATAAGAATAATAACTTTATTGGCTACTGTTAATAACTATTGTTTGGTTTTTTATTTAAAGACAGTAATAAGTAAAATATGAAATATAGATGATTAAAGTGAAAGACAACTGATATTATTAGGTAATGTTTGTTAAAAGAAATAGAAATGTAAAAGATTGTTATTAATATTAATGGTAGAGCTGTACTTGAATAGAATAGTTATTCCATTTACTATTGTTATACATATATACACAAATATATATACTTGTTTTCTGAGGTTCTCGCAGGTATTTGTATGTGGATCTTTGGTTATTCGGGTTTTCTCCCGCGTAAGATTGGAAGTATCTAGGCAACGTTTTGATGAAGTCTCATTCATCATCTTCAGGCTTGTGTCTTCAGCTCTGTGCTTCTCAGAGTGAATTCAAGAGTCTCACTCTGAGAAGCACAGAGCTGAAGACACAAGCCTGAAGATGATGAATGAGACTTCATCGAAACGTTGCCTAGATACTTCCAATCTTACGCGGGAGAAAACCCGAATAACCAAAGATCCAAATATATATACATATATACTTTTTTCTTTTAAGAATTTAGTATGTATTTTAAGGGAATGTACCAAGCAGAATTTGATTGAAAACAGGTATGTGTTATAAAATAGAGGTTAGAAAATGAATGTTATAACTGTAAAGATGTAACTTAAATTTTTAAATAAAATTTGTAAAAAGATATAAAGGTGTTACACTCCAGTCTAGTAATTACAGGGGAAAATTTGTTTTATGAGAAAAGATAATATGAAATTGTAAACGGGACAGACAAAAGTTTAAAAACATTGATTAGAAAGATTTTAAAAATTAGAAAAAGATAGGTAATTGAATAAAGAAAGGAATGAGATAATTTAAAATAAGGCTATAGAAAGTAAAGAAAGGGAAAAGCTATTGAAAAAATTGTGAAAATAGTTATAAGATATGGAAGAATGTAATAAGATAAATATGTATTGAGTTTATGTCCGTATGGAGAAGTGATAACCCAGGGCCATGCTGTTCTCAAAAAAAGTATTTTATTTGTATTTGTATGTTTTGTGAAAACTTAAATAAAACTTTTATTAGGAAAAATAGTTTTAGTCTGAGATATTTTTATTCCTTATGTTGATTTAGTGCCATTTTAAAAGAGCTACCATTCTATGAATTTCTGAGTTACTGTACATGGTAAAAAAATAAGGCAATCTTACTTCTTCTTGCAGAGTTCGCTAGTATTCCATTCTGTGCTCCCTTTGGTGGGCTTATTTACTATCCCAATGTCAGAAAATGCAGTGGACATTCTCATGTTAGTTGATATATGCATTCAGATCTTGTCTTCTGCAATTAAAACTTTTAGTTCATAGTAAAAGTTCAAACTTTTAGGCGGACCTCTTCCTGAATAATTGAGAAATGAAGAGATGCTAAATTCTTTCTTTCTTTCTTTCTTTCTTTCTTTCTTTCTTTCTTTCTTTCTTTCTTTCTTTCTTTCTTTCTTTCTTTCTTTCTTTCTTTCTTTCTTTTTTCTTTCTCTCTCTTTCTCTCTTTCCTTTTCCTTCCTTCCTTCCTTCCTTCCTTCCTTCCTTCCCCCCTCCCTCCCTCCCTCTTTCTCTCTCTCATTTTCACACACAGATACACAAACACCTACCTACCCGCCTAGCTACCTATCTACTGTGATTAGGCTGAATCAAAATAATCCTCAAACTTTGCTACTTAGTTGGACTGAATCAGCTCAGCATTATTTAGGAGTAAATCTTACTTTATGACATGAAGTAAGCATGCTGAATAAAAATAATTGGAATATAGTTTGATTTTAGACATTAGTTTCAAACAGTAACCTATTTATTGGACCACACAGGAATTAATTAACCACCCATAATTCTACTGGAACTCATAAACTCTGGTTTGTAAGGTCAAGGAAAACAACATTTGAACTATTATATTTTATTCAGAAGAGGCAGAGAGAATTTACAACTGTCATCTATTTAGATTATACTTTGATGTAAATCATTATCTTTTCAAAGTAGAAAATGACAAACTGGAAAAAGAACAGCAATTCTTTTTCACATATAATTAATTAACTAAATTGGGACTATAGTCAGATATCTTTTGCTGTTTGTATTGTGCTCATCTATAAATTTGCCATTGGGGGAAAAAATCTTGTTTTTGTTTTGGTGTTGGTTTGGTGGCTGCATCCCCCAAAATGAAACATTAATTAAACACAGAAAGACCCACAATAATGCAGAATTTGTGGACAGCACCGTATTGTGCTGGTTCCCTCACTTCTTCCAGGACCATTTCCAGTCAGTGTTGATAGAGGGACAGAGATCTAGCCTGCGAACCCCATTTTGTGGAGTGCCTCAAGGCTCTGTTCTCCCTCCCCTTCTATTTAACATTTACCTGAGGCCACTGGGTGAGATGATACTTCAGTATCATCAGTATGCAAGTGATACCCAGCTTTATATATCTACCCCAGACCCCTTGAGTGATGCTGTGGATATCCTACTCCAGTGTCTGGAGGCGATTGGGGAGTGGATGGAGGAAAATGGGCTCCAACCCAACCCTAACAGGATGGAGTGGCTGTGGGTATTTGGAAACCATGACATGGTTTTTCATCTCTTTTTCTGGATGGGTTGCATTGATCCAAACAGATCCAGTGCTTAATCTAGGGGTTCTCGTGGACTCACAGTTCCTGCTCAAAGAGCAGTTGGCAACCATGGCTAGGAAGGCCTTTGCACACTTTGGGTGGTGTGGCGGGTGTGCCCATATCTGAATTGGGAGGTATGGGCACACCTTTGTATGTTCCAGGCTAGACTACTGTAACATGCTGTACATGGGGCTCCCTTGAACATCATTGGATTTTGATGAATCTGTTGTACTGAGAATTGAGCATGGGGGAGAGAACAGAGGAGTTGCCGTTCAAAATATCTGAATGGCATCAACTTGGGAAAGATGATATTCAGGAGACACAAATGTAAAAGTTTTCAGAATAATGATCTTGTCTCCATCTGTAAGCAGAATGACTTATTTCTGTTTGTAGTAGAAAAATAAATGAATCTTGAAGCTCCTCTAAATGTAACATATAAACTGTTTCTGTTCTACAAGACTGTTTACTCCGATAAACTGTTTCATCTGATGAAGTAAGTGCTAGACCATGCAAGCTTTTGCCATAATCATACATTAGTTCATCTTTAGCTGTAATGGACCAGTAAGGCTATTTCTGTTCTACGTTTATGACAAATTATTCTGCAGGTTTGTTGTACTAGGCAAACTCACATTGTAGCCTTATCTAACAGGATAATGCAGCTGTCTGTAGAGCCAGTGGCCCCTGTGAGCTTGTGCCTAATAAAATTAAAGGGTGAATGAGGGAATTTTAGACAACTATCAGAATGAGATCAACTCATCTCCCCCTCCTTCTCCTTATTTTTGCCAAATTAAATCTGTCTCTTTTATGGTGAAACTTGATAGGCTGAGTGTTATAGTAGTGTAACGTCCAGAAAATACTTCTGGGAAAATAAAACTTTTCCACTTTCCTCCCTATTTCTTTCCCTCCCTCTGGAACAAACAAGCAACTTTTCATTTTTAGTGGTTGATACTGAAAATATGAAGGTCTGTTTAGTCTTGTCTCACTAACATAAACCAGCCAGAACAAGGCAGCCTGAAGGAAGTCTGAAACAAGTTCCCTTATTTGGAATAAGAGCCATTGTTTGAATATAACGGGTGTGAACTTTTTGTTGGGGGAGAAACATTCTGGATGAGAGAAACATTAGAAGCCCAAGAAGCAAGATGAGGAATCATTCCAAGTAAACATTTTTAGAATATTTTTAGAAAGTGAAAAATTTGGCTCCCTAACTTGCATATGAATGTGTTGTACTCTATTAGAATATTTTATGTACCAGAGAAATGTGAGCACAGTTTCAAGGTGTAAAAGCATATAAGTGAAAAAGGGTCTTTATCATTCTCAGAGCTTAAATATCTAATTTCAGACTGATTTCAATTATGTTTTCTTCATTGTCAAAAAGTGAAGCCTCTGTGACGAACATGATCAAATCATAGTCTCTTTCTTCTGCTGCTTGTGAAGAGTCTCATATTTACCTCTTTTTCATTCGGTGCAGTATTTCCGTCTCCTATTATGGTGACAAGTTGAAAAACTTAGGAAGATAAATACTTGCCTTATATTGAATCAGATCATTGGTTCCTCTGAGGTTTTCCAGTTTGATCTGGAGATACTGATGATAAAACCTGGGTTTTTATGCAGGCATCGCAGGTGCTTTAGCAATAAAACATGTATACAGAACAGAATTCATTGTGAACATAATCGACACAGAAGTAGGGGAAAAGAGTGCCGCCTCCCACTATTTCAGGGGAAGAAATTTCTGTGTGTTCCTTTTTAAGTCTCTATGTATTTATTACTTTCAATCACCCCCTGTCCCTGAACAGACAAGTAAATAATGGTAGCCCAGCTGCTAATCAGTTTCAGTTTTGCTTTAGAGGCTCAAGAGTTCAGGGGTGTCAAACTTGATTTCATTGAGGGCCACGTCAGGGTTATGTTTGACCTCAGGGGGTGGGGGTGGGTGTAGCCAGAATGGGCATAGCCTGCTTAGTGCTCCATTCAAAATCCAAGAAAGGCACCCTTAGACTCCATTGTTATAGAGAAAAGGCCTTTTACTGGAAATCAAGAGGTAGCATTAAAAGAATTCTAGATCTGAGAAATTACGTGCAGAAATCACATATACAAAGTTATGGCAAAGTTCCCACCCACAATAGATCAAATGGTCCATCCAATCGAAGATGGATATAATGTCATGTGGGGTATCTTCAGGTGGTGATGCAGACATCTGGCTGTTGACCTTGGCCTAGTTTGATAAAGAGCTGCAGTTGCACAGTAAGTAAGCAAGCAAGTAAGCATAAACAATAAAGTTTCCCCAAGTTATACAGTTCATTCTCTAAAGCCTCCAGCACACTTCCCACTTCACAAAGCCCAATTGATTCATCCTCCCCCCTGTTACTATGGCAGCCGAAAAGATAGCGAAAGAAAGTCTTGAAGGCTGAAAAAAAAATTTATTTAATTATTATTTTTAATTTATTGTGGTTGTTTTTTTTTTTTTTTTTTTTTTTTTTTTTTTTTTTTTAAAACTTTTAATTTTTTTTTTTTTTTTTTTTTTTTATTCTTTCCTTTTTCTTTGGGGTTGGGTGTGGGGTATAGGGCCTTACGTGCCTTTTCCTCTCTCTTTTTTTTTTTTTTTCTAGCTATTCATAATGGTCTTTCGAGTGCTCTGCTGGTGAAAATGGGCTCCTGAGCTCCGTTTCCAACTGCAATGGCCTCCTGCAATCCTTGTGCGGCCCTCCCAACCTCCATTTTCACTAGCAGAGGGTTGCAGGAGGCTGTCACAGCCGGAAAGGAAGCTTGGGAGCCCATTTTCACTGGCAGAGGCACCACAGGCCGGTCCCTCACTATTTCCAGGGTGGCCCTGCAGGCTAGATCTAAGCACCCTGTGGGCCGGATCCAGGCCACGGGCCTTGAGTTTGACACCTGTGCTCTAGTTGCTTGCACAGTCCTGGCAGGATTTGACTCCCTCTTCTCTGGAGCTACTTCTGCTAGGTGTCTTTTCAAATATTTCTACGTTTCATATTATTTTAAATTTGGAATATGTCTAAATAAGGCACGGCAGAGGGAGAAGATAAGGAGAAGTCAGGCAGAATTTGACTCAGACCCAACCTTTTCCTCCTTGAAGTGCCCTCATTGGGGAATATTTTCTTCTCTGGCTAGTGATCTGCTGAACAGGAATAATATGGAAGCAAAGCCGGAGAAGAAAACTTGTCTGCTTGCTTGTATTAGTTGCTGCCACTTATCAGCTATGGAGTTAGAATAGTTACACAGAGGAAGGATAAGGATTGGCAGGTTCCCATTTGTTTTGGGCTGAGTCAAGGATGCCAGAAATCTCCTACCCAGTATTTCCTGTGAGCAGAGGGTCGGAGGGGGAGGGGGAGATTGCTGTGGATCCTGTTGCTGAATTTGGGAAGTGGAGAGGGTTAAGAGTCAACAGAAGGGGGAATTACAGGATCAAGAAATCAATCTCACTCTAATATTAAAGAATGGCTCTTTAAAAATATCTTACACGGGCCCCTATGACCATGTAAAACATTTTGGCAAAATGAAGCCAGAGTTATACAATCTTCTTTTATTTATAGTTATCACATGAGATCTACTCCCTCTGTGAGTTCAATACATTCCATTCTTCAGAGGCACATATTTATGTATTTATTTACAGGACACCCAACTAGTTGCTGTAAGGCTGAACATGAGAATTTTTCATAGATATTTGCCTCCCTTATCTATTAATTGAACAGTACTAGAAGTGTAGGAACTGTAGTTTGAAGCAACTGCTTGCTGTCCTTTTCTCTGATTCCTATGATCTGGTGATGAAGAGTTAAAAGACTAAAAGACTCTGTTTGTGAGGAAGCTGATTAGAAATCTGTTTTGGCTATTCTTATTTAAGCCTCATGCAGCCTCTGCCATCTGTCACACATGGTCCAATTCCTACACACAGTGCAAGAAGGAAAAGACCTTTGTCCTGTGTTAGCTTCTTTTAGTAGTGTTTCCATGTGGTAATTTATCAATGTCAGTAATCAAAATATAGTGCCTATTTAAGAATGTACCTCTGAAATGTCTTTAGGTGTGGTCATAGAAACAGGGCACTTGGCAGGGGGCGGGATTCCAGTCTTGATTCGGTTGGTGTAAGGCCTATTCTCTATCACTGCACTAGGATTGTGTAGTGCAAATCAGTACAAACTGATCTTTTATATTGTTTGCATAGGTGCAGTAGGTTTTATTTCCAAATTTAAGAAAAAAGCTCTATAAAAGCAACACACATGATTTTTTTCACAAGCTTTTCTGAATAATTTCTCATGATACCTTTTTAGGCTATTAATTATATTTTCCAAAAATCATTTTATAAAATGATTTTCATCAAAGCAGATTTTTAAACATACATTTCTCCAATGTGTAAGTGCTCTCTCTGTATTTCTGTGTTTTTAAAATAATTCATTACTTTTGTATGTAGCTTTCAGAAATCCTTATTTCTTGGATATATCTTTGTGTGTCTATATCTGTGAGAAAGGAAGAAAGAGATAGAGAATCTTTGATTGGAAAAAACAAATGCTAACTCCATGCAGTTCTGTGCTTTGCTGTGGCAGAATTTATTTGGGCCATTCTTGTAAATCCTTCCCTGCCAGAAATGTGACAATTTTTTTTTAAATCCTCACTTCATATAGGTCACTTCATGAAACTTGGAAATAGTGAGCAAAATGTCAGTAATAAAGAAGATGGAAATCACACTACAGTATCTTCTTGTACTATTTCTGGCTGGAGTCTCATAGTCTGTGGGCTGTAGGCAATCATTTTTCAATTCTCAAGCCCCCAAAATCTGACATCAAAACAGAAAATTTTTGTGTTATGATTTCCTTCTTGTGAAAAATTAATTCCTAAAATATTGCAGATGTCTTATATTTTTCATATTGTCCTTGCTTGCCTTCCCACCCCATCATCCTCAAAGATTCCTTTCCCTTCCAGTAACAACACTATATTACCAGTAGGCTCACTGAGTGAGCTTTGAACCAAAAACAAAATAAAAATGGGTAGTTTGTACTTCTTCTGTTAATTATACTGATTCATGAACTAACCAAACGAGCTAATTTTTATAACATGCTACAGTTCCCAAAATCTAACCAAGGATAAAAATCAACAAATGATTTGTGCAAATGCAGTTGCTAGGTCTTTAACTTGCCTAGATAAACTTTTATGTCTCCAGCCAGAGAGAAATGGATTATTGCTATTTTACTCTATTTTATATCTAATATCCTGCATATAGTGGCACTATCAACTCCAGCAGGTTTCTATTTCCCTGCCACTGTGATGCTTCATGTCTCATTTCTTCCTGACTGTATGTGTTGCTTCAGAATGTCTTTAACAAGGGATGACAATTTCCTCAAAAGAACTGTTTCCATGTTTCTGATATAAGCTTCATTAGATTGACAACATTCATTTCCAGATACTGTCACCATGCATTGGCCATTCACTTGTACAATACAAATTAACGTGTGTGCATTTATCAAAATGAAGATGTGGAAAGATTTCCAAATAAGAAATGGAAAGAAATAGGAAAGTGGGTTTTTTATTTTTTATTTTTTTGCTATATTCAGGAACTCCTGGTGAAACTAGTCAGCAGAAGAATGGAAATAGAAAAGTCACTTTTGAAAAGGAAAAGAAAGGAAACAAAGCAATATCAATGATATGTACGTATCTTATTCCAGGATGCAAATATTTTATTTCAGGTTGCTTAAGCATTCTTGAGAACTATGTATCTTTAAAAAGTAAATTTACAGGTACCTTCATGGTTCAGCGGTCTGGATAGTAGCTTGGCAGTTAGGCAGGCATTTGCACATATTTTCAGTTCCATGGGAACAAGCCCTTTACATTTCATCCACAGAGGAATTGTACAGACCATTAGGTTCTGACCTGTCTGCAGCCACCCAGGACATTCTTCTCTGTTCTGGCTAGCAACCTTCACGCTTATGGGTTGGCTTTCTTTTCTAGAATAAAGACATTTTTTAGTCAAGATGCCATGGTATTATCAACAAAAACCCAAAGAACAAGATACACGTGTACAGAAAGTTGGCAGGTTCCAACTTGTCTGAAGCAAGATTCAAATTCCCCCTCATTTTATCTTTCTTTTTTTAAGTTCACAGGAAAGAATTGTTTCTCTCCAGGACAACGATCTTCAAAGCTGCTATCTTCTGAGACACTTCAACAGTGAATTAGAGTGATTCATTTTGCTACCCTGAGTCTGAGTTGTCCAGTAGGAGATTCAAATGTGAACATTGCCTTACAGGCATTAAAATTATGATCACAAATCTAATTAGCCATAAAAATTGCTCTGTTCTCTTTCACCAGGCCAAATTTAAACCTGACCTGGGGCTTTGACAATTGCTACACCCAGCTTCCAATATGCCTGACTCAATAAAAAGCTACTATCCCTTTCTCCACTATGTTTCCCAGTTGCTAAGGTCAGTTTTAGTCTGGCAATTTTTTTTATTGCTTGTGGTCAAGGTTTTTAATGCTGGATTCAAACTCTGACTCTTGTTTCAATTGTCTTATACAAAATAGTCATTCTGAAATATTAAAATCTGATTTGGTTATGCATCTGTACAGATAGAATATGCATCCATGCATTCATTCATTTTTGCAGGAATGATAGTAGCAATTGTATCCCCAATGGGCTGGTGACCAACAGAGATTTTAAAAATACTATTTTCTTTTCTTCAGTGATGGCTAAAGAAAGATCAAATTTGCCAGCATTCCATGAGTTCAAGGATTGTCACCCTCTGTAAATGAGAATAGCCCAAACCAGAAAATGGGTCTAGTATGTGTAAATAGATATGTTAAAAGAAATAGTTCCTCATTATCAGCTCTCTTATATTGAATTCATAGACTGTTCTTATTAAACAGTGATTCTATTGTGGCCTCCAGATTAGCAGCCACTTGCTAGCCACTTTACCTTCCAAGGTGGACTCATTAACCTTTGGAGTTGGATCTCTTCCCAGTCTTCACATGCACATGGTTACTGTTCTGGAATGAGTATGTTGTAAGGAATTTGTACATTTCACAGCAACTGCAACATGAATTGAAAACCTCTCCGGTTATTCAAGACACAGGATTTCATAACTTTAAGTTTAAGATTTATATGCACACAGAGAACAAATAGAATCTACCAGTCCTACAAACAGCGTAGTGCTGTGAGCCCTTTGGAAGGAATTCAGTAGAAAATATATAAAGGAAATTATTTTTGAGTTTTTAACAGTCATTGCTTTTTCAATTAAGTCACAATTGCTAGAAATACGTTTGAGACTAGTGGAGAATGTTGGTATATAAGTGCAGTTAAAGAAGCAATATATAAAAATATTTGCAGAATATATGCAATTATTACTCTTAGGTTAAGATAGCTTTGTATATAATAGTCAATTTTGTATGTATTTTTTAAAAATAATTTTTCATTTTTTTCTGTTTTGATGTGACTGTGAACCTCAGCAAAAAGAGATATTTTAATAGTTATCTCTTAGTTAAAATAATATGTAAGAAAACATAATAAAATAGGTTTTTTTCAAAAAAAAAAAAAAATCCTACAGCAGTAGGAGATAACCTTCAACCAGCTGGTTTCTAAGCTACTTTAACCCTAATTCTAAGTAAAACCTCTTTGATTATAGTATTACAGTCTTCTCTTTGACAGGTGGTTTATGGCTTGACTTCTATCATCTGCTTTGTGGACGATTTATAGTTCTGTACAAAAGAATGTGCAGGTCGGGGAAGCAAAAAGTAGAGATATAGGAAAAAACAAAGAAATGAGTTCAGTTTATCAGATAGATGAACCAGGCAGAGTCCCAGTTACTGAATATAGGTACAGAGAATAAACTCTTCTGTTGAGAAGCTTGGCCTAAGGTGATTCAACCTTGGTCTTATCAGTTATAGCACTTGGCAGTACACAATATTTCATAGGCTTCCTCTACCCCCCCCCCCTATATTCTGTGGTAGGATCTTGCTAGTTGTAAGTGGATATTATAGTCTCTGAGGACCAAATTGCAACAAAATATTGCTGTCTTAAGAGCTGCTGCTTTTGTGCTGAGGGCCACGTTTGGCTTTTCAGTGATTGCCTCAGACTATGCTCCAAAAACATTAGAAGTTAGGCAGGAAGGGAAATTTGTTTACATTTAATTGTTATTATATTTAAAACCAAATATAATTAATATGACTTCTTCCCAGTACTTAGTAATTACTCTATCAAATTGCAGGAACCACTTTTGGATGGACTTCGAGCCGCACGCAAGGATTTGGGAAGCAGTAAATTGGGTCCTCTTGCTCTGGAGGCAAATATGACAGCAGAGGGTTAGTTCCAGATAGATACAGAGGGAAACTACAATTTGCACAATGATCCTACAAAGCTATGAATATGAAACATCTTTTTATAATACAGCCAGATGACATGAAGAAATTAAATCTAGCCAATTTAAGACTAGACTCTTATATGGAAATAAAACAGGACTTCAAAATAGGGTGATATATTTTTTGTTTCAAAGTTTTTAAAGCCAAATTCCCTCTGTGTTTTTCTTTTATAGTAAATGGTGACTTCGATTAACAGTGGTAAAAACAGCACTGGTTTCTTTGATTTCTATAAATAGCTACCTCTACTTTTCCACAGATGCATTGTTTGGAATGATTCATGTTTGCTGTCTTGGTGTGTTCTGGACTTTTGAAATTGGACAGTGGCTCCTCTTTGATGAGAAGTCATGCACCACAGAGCCATATTTTAAGCTCATAAACGCTAAAAGAGAATATGGTACAATGTTTGTGTGTGGAAATATCAACAATGTAAATGACTTGAAAGGAATTTAGCCATCTATAAGGCATGCACACTCTGACTCAAACATGGACTATGGGGAAACAACACATCTGCTAATCCACCACAAGAGGAGAGAAGCAGCAGAGCATTGTCTTGGTGATACTGGGAACCACAATTAGTAGCATCTCAACCACTTTGGTGGCAGCTAAAGACAGTCATTTCTTGACTTTGAGTTATACCTTCATACTGCTTTTTTTTAAACAGTGAGATGACCCAAGCGGGATTTGAGTCAACACTGATGGAATAGACAAAGGTTTAGCCTCTCTTGCTTTCTCTTTTTTGTGTTCGAGTCATTGTTGACTCTTGGCAAATGTCTGAATTAGTCCCTGTAGCTTTCTTGGGAAGGATTTTTGGAAGTGAATCTTCTCATCACTCCTTATCACCTATCCCTTCCCACTTGTGACTGTATGACTGTAACTTTGTCGCTTGTATCCTTACGATTTATATTGACTGTTTCCTAGTATGATTTGATTGTTTATTGTACCCTATGACTATTATTAAGCATTGTACCTTATGATTCTTGACTCTTGATGAATGTATCTTTTCTTTTATGCATACTGAGAGCATTTGCACCAAGACAAATTCCTTGTCTTGGCCAATAAATAATTCTAATTCTAATTTGCCATTGTCTGATTTCAGGGCTGAGAGGGCATGACTAGTCCAAGGTCACCTAGTTGACTGTGCCTAAAGCAAGAGTAGAACTTGCAGTCCCCCAATTGCTAGCTTGGTGCCTTAAGCATTACAACAAACTGGCTCATTACATTCCATGATTATCCCATATTTGCTTAAGGGAGTGGATAGCAAAAAAAAGAATATTAAGAGCTCAGTTTTGCCCTTTGTTTCCTGACTGCTGAACATTTAATGAGAAGGCTAAGTTGAAACTCATCTTCTGGGTCTCCCCAGTTGGATAGTCCAGAAAAAAGGACAGTAAGCTAATAGTTAACTATGAGTACAGTATATACTGAAGGCGCAATATTATGTCACTCTAGGCTTTTAAATAAATAGCTTTGTTTAGCATGTCATGTTTCTGATGCAGACTAAAATTTCTATATATAACTTTATTTTATTCATTCATTCATTCATTCATTCATTTATGTCAATTGAAAGTCATGAAGAAACACAGCTGGCATCAATATGCTTGAAGGAAAGGGATTCTGTTGCAGTGGAAAAAGTCAAATTATAGTGTCCAACCAGACCCACAAATGGGAGAAAATATACTCCTGCTAATATCCATAATTGGGGTTTTTATCTGTTTCTGTCTTTTCAATATGGCTCTAAGCTTATTTCTTCAGATCCTCTTGGTTCCATTGCCAAGCATGTAGGTTTGCTGCTCAAAAATAGCATCATAGGTTGTTCCTATCTAATTAATGTTGATGGTCTGTGCCAAAATTTTGTCTTAACTCATTATCTGGGTAGCCTAGAGTCGACTAAAGAATGTTAATAGCCCAGATATTCAGTTGATGCTCCTCTATCAAGAAAGGTCATCTCCTGACAATTAGTCCCTATTAAAAGACCACTTTGGAATGTGCTAAAAAGATAGAAAGACATTTTGGGGGAAGGTGACACATTCCTTCCATCCGCTTTGGAGGTAGGGGCAAGCTAGGTGTGAGCAGAAAACAGTAAAATTGCTTTGGCAGATGGACAATATGAAGAGACAGACTAGAAGAGATATACAGAAGTTGCTCATCTTAGCTTTGCGCTAATGACATTTACAGAAGCCCTTTTGCCAATGATGAAGAGTTGATGCAATTCGGTTTATTGTCAGTTTAGAAATAATAAATAACAGATTTATTACAGAAATAGCCTAAAGATCTCTTCCCACAAAGCAGTTTAGCACCCTATCTCTTTGTCAGCAGAATAATTAATTGAAAACAACAACAACAAAAGATTGACTATATTCTGAAGGAGAAAAGTTTGAAAATGGATTGGATCCTGAAAATAATTCCACAATGCATCCTTATGGGACAGACAGCTGAGCTGTGATGCTTTTAGAAGTCAGTTGACTTTTTCATCAGGATCATTGAGATGGCAGGATCCACAGGAATAAATTATACATTCCTCCTAATTCCTCCTCACATGTATAAATACATGTGAAGATAGACCCATCCTTGTTACATTCTCTCTCTAGTGTACATACCTACTTAGACAACATGTATGAATACATTTTGATTAGTCGTTAGAAAGTGCACACAAATCAGAGGTGGTATTCAGCAGGTTCTGACCAGTTCTGGAGAACTAGTAGCAGAAATTTTGAGTAGTTTGGAGAATCAGCAAATACCCCCTCTGACTGGCCCCGTCCTTATCTGTTCTCTGCCTCCCGAGTCCCAGCTGATTGGCTGGGTCTTCTTTTGTTGCCCTGCACAGGAGAACAAAGCTGGAAAGCAGGTTAGCAGGGTGGGAGGGAATGGGATTTTGCAGTAACCTTCCCCCTGGAGTGGGGTGGGAATGGAGATTTTATAGTATCCTTCCCCTGCCATGCCCACTAAGCCACGCCCACAGAACTGGTAGTAAAAAAAATTGAATCCCACCACTGACACAAATATAATGCGTTACCTTTACACATGAAAATACAGATGTCTCCTATGGCCACTGCTCATAAAAGGGTTGGAAACAATTCCCTAACATCTCTAGAAATAACATTATACTCTTCCCATCGATCATTCTGTTCAAAATTACTGAAGACACACAAACAGGTTATTGGAAAACATTTAAAAGTTTTGTTTCTCCAAACCAATAATCATTCTTCCTACTTTCTGGGAAATATACATGATAATGGCAGGTTGGCAGAATATCTTACTCCAACCTTGTAGGCACTACTGCAGGTCACTCTTCCCTTGAGTGAAGCTAGATGTCTGGTGACTTTATGGATACTTCCATGTAGTTTTCATGGCAACAGTTACAGAAGCAATTGACATTCCAGCCGATAGTCCTGAAGCCCCTGCAGGTCTTCCAGCCAAAGGCTAACCATGCCTTCCTTTGTTTAGTTTCTGAGCCCAGGCAAGGAAGGTCCTAATAAATACTGTCTGCCTCCCATGTAAAGGATATTATGACATCATCCATCTTTCAGCTGATTTTTTTTTCAAGATTTGGATGACTCAAAACTTCCCAGGATATCTTCCATACCAAATTCCACAGAGGTTTTGCTTTGTTTTATGAGGCATAACATTCCCACGCTTTAAAGAGAATGTAACCATAGAGCCCCTTACGCAGCTTTGTGGGAGGAGAGCCATATAATCATTAGTAGCCAAAAATCGGAAGGAGTCTCAAAGTATGTTTTCAGTCTAACAGACTGTATTAGTCTGAAGTACGTCTAATAAAGTGATAGGTTAATCTGAAAAGATGCTACTGGACTCTTCCTGATTTTAGGCAGTATTATAATCTATCACCATAAGTCAACTGTTTTGCTCTCTCTTTCAGCACTGTGTTAAAATAGTGATGACATTTCAGTATTAGTAGCTCATTCAGTGAAGGTTGTGCAAAGTTCAGTCCATTACCAGTTACTTAGCTTATCTGTGTTGAATATATCATCCCCATTCATCAAATTGTTTCCTTCCTGTTGCAGAGTGTGCGAGGTCTTAGCTGGTATCCATCTCTATTCTGCTGCCATTATGTAAATAAAAGGGATAAAGTTGGAATAGTAAAAAGTTGCTCTACTCGGGCTTTCCATGGCAATTACCTACAGTACTGTTCCCAATGGTTCTGGAAAGTTGGGTGTCTTTTTGATGTGGATATATAGTAGATAATATAATTCAGGCCAGCCATGCCTGTTTCTCTCTTTCCTTGCTTTTGTTCTGTTTTTCTCTTTCCTTGCTGTTGTCTACCTTTATCCCATTTTACTAAGTAACTGGTTTTTAAAACTTTTGCAGATGTTTAAATAAATAAATAAATAAATGTTAAGCTATATTTTTGAGTCACATACGTGTTTATTTTAATCTGTAATCATTTGCTATCGGTCATTATTTCATTTTCCAAGACTTTAAGCAGAACTTGACTGAACCATGTTGTAGGTTTGGCCCATCAATTCTTCAGAACTGAAGAAGCTTCTTGGATAACAAGCAAACTGTCTTCAAGGAAAAACAAAGTCCAGTTGCCTTTTGTGAAAGCACCTTTGGGATATATACTTGTGAGTTAATATTTCTTTGGCAAACCTAGCACTATTATGGGAGAAAAATACCAGCTCATATACTTCTCACATTATCATAAGAACAGGCTTGATGTGGTTCTTGAAGGTAACAATACACTAGCTAAATTCTCTAGAAGAAAGTAATGCTTCTTCATTATATTTATGATCAGGTGATAGTTTGCATCACACAACTGGATATGCATCAGGAACAGCAAGAACAGTATGCCTGCAGAGTATCCAAAGGGAACAAGTTTTCTAACAAGGATATTGCTATAGTTTTCATATTATATTAGCACCTGCAGTGCACCTTAAACAGTAAGCTGATAAAGGTTTTGAATAAATCATGTTGTGCCAAAGATAAGATGCCCAAAGAGCTGTGATAAAGTTCAAGCTGTATCCTGTTCTTACTGTGTTAGCTGCTTAATGACTACAATGGCACACTGAAGTCATCCATAACCTAGTGATGGAATGATGTTTTCAGAAGCTTAATGAACACTTTATTCATGTAAAAGTACAAGTTCTTGGTTGATAAAAATAAAATATAATTGTTCCTGAAAGTTACAGGTGTTTAATTTTGTTCAGTTAAATATGTTATACTAAATGCAAAATAAGATATCAAACCTCTCTTCCAATAAGTAATGGCTTTTGTTTCCTAAATTTTCATCTGGATCAAAAATGCCTTCATTTTATAATCTAGAAAATAGAATTATGTTTACATTAATCCTACTTAATTGATTAAAATCTAAATCTTAATATTCCAAAACTGACTAAATTAATTGGCAGTAAGCCTAGATTTTTGACGGAAAACGTATATTCTGATTGCTAAGGGGAGAGATAAAAAGGGGAAGATTTGTTCATGGTAAAGAAAACTGAATCCCCGATTAACATTTTTAAAAGCAAAAGCAGCAAAGCAGTCTGAACTTGAAGTCCCTTGGAGAGCAGGTGCAAAAAAGAACATAGCATAATTTTTGCACAACCTGAGCCAGGTATCATTTAAGCCTGGAACAACATTCTAATTTGAGGGCTCATGTTTTGGTTAGTCCAGCTTTTTTTTGGGGGAAGGAAAAAGTATCAACTTTCCTTTTTTCTTTTTCATGATGTGACATGAAGCTACTTTTGAATCTGATCAGTATGCTCAGACATGCCTATCATATGTTATAATTATGATATAATTGTTATCATTGGCTTTGAACATGAAGAACAAACAACAACTATAAAAATAATTCAATCTTCTAATCAATTTCCAATCTTCTAAACTAGAACTCATAGCCAACTTGACAGCATATGGATAGATAGTTTGCATTTTATGTATGACTATATATCTATATCTGTATGTATATCTATTTATATGTATATGTATTATATATGCATATCTATATCTATATCTAATTATCTATCTACCTATCTACCTTCTACCTTCCTATCTATCTATCTATCTATCTATCTATCTATCTATCTATCTATCTATCTATCTATCTATCTATCTACAGTATTTCTTCCCCTAAAACTCTTTTATATGAGATTAACTGGGTTTGTCTCTTGATCTCCAGCAAAACGTAAAAAAGCACTCCTTATTTTTAATAAATATTTCATAAAAGAGAGAAGCAAACAGTTTTAGACTATAGTCTTCAGCTGTTTAAAATAGTCCTTATTGTTACAGAATAGAAAATAGAGATTAAATTCAAGTATTATTGTTCTGAAACATGCATTAAATATATATATAATACATAATGATGTAAACATAGTCTACATTGTATGCAATGATCTAACAGCAAGGAAGCACATTGTCCTAGACCAGACCAGGTTTCCCCAAAGTGGTCAATATCAACACCCAAGGAATGATGAGGCTATCCAAGATGTTGTTATTTGTAGAACTATTTGTTAAAGTATTACTTATTATATTATTTTCATGGAATAACTATTTTGAGGTCAATGAACAATCTGAAACTTCATGAAGAGGTCGATGAACTGAAGAGTTTGGGGACTCCTGTCCTAGACTCATTCAGGTAAGGCCATCATATCTGGGTTGCCAAATTCCAAGTGATCAATTGATGGCACAAAAAACGTTAATAAAACTATAATTCTATATTACAATCTAGCAGTCATTTCAGTTTTTGCAATTTAGATGTAGCCAAACCCTGATGTAATGAAAAAAGAAAACCCTCTTACTCAGTACAAGCCAATGTAGAAACATACAAATAGAAAACAAAAACTGAAATATTTTTAAAATAAGAAATGGGGAAAATAAAAGGGAATGACAGGAAACTGAAAGAGCTGAAGAACTGCAGATAGACTGGAAATAAAGGCTATCAGGGATGATACATCAAAGAAATAGACAAGAATAAAGGAACAAAGATTAATGGGTATGGATTTTGGAGAAAGGAAGAGTTAGAATAAATCTGGATGTCTTCTTCCTTTCTCTTCTATTTGATTCTGCCTAAATACTTTTCAGCAATTTGCAGAGCAGCCATTGTCCAAGTGACTTATAATAGGCAGCATTTGTGAAGATAATAAAATTCATTGGTTGGCCAAGGTCAATATATGAGATCCCTTCACATTCCCCAAACTCTCTCAGCTTTGTCTATATGTAGTATGAAATTTGCAAAAAAAAATTTGAGTCTGTAAGGTCAGAACATATACCCAATCTCTAAATAGCCTACAAATTTCTCCAAATCAATTCATGGGGACTTGATTTGAATCAAAAAGATAATTTGATTAAATCTTCCTTAAAGTGAATTCTCCTCTTTAAGCCTAATATAACTAATGGTCACGTCCTATAGGTCTCTACATTTGTGTTTCTTTCTGCTTACTTGTGGCAATAGCTATGCATGCTTCCTGATATTTAAGCTACTGTATATTGGGATCTCTTGAGGTGGCTTGTGTTTCATGTGATTTAAAAAATTGCTTGACTGAACAATATACATATAACGGAACAGCAGTTGTATGTTAGAAATTAGTAAAACTCTAATTGCACCCTCCAGGCACAACAATTTAAGATAAAAATACACGTTCTTTAAAACCATTGTATGCTGTCTTGGTAGTAATAAGCATTTATCCCTTCTAAGATCAAAACATTTCCAAATACCAGCCTTTGTAAATGTTAGTAAATTAAGCTTTCAGCTTCCTTCTTCTCTAATAACCTCCCATTGTGTAATATTTAGTGTACTTAAAGAATAAATGTGATGACCCAGGGTGGAGATACAAAATAAACACAGTCACAAAAACCTGGTGAAGCACCTTTTATTCCTTCACTTTGCTTCCAGCTCCAAATATCCTTGACGGAAGACAAAAAACTCCCACACAAGCAGTTATAAGAAGGAGGGGAAAAATAACACAAACTAGGCAAGATAGGGGCTGGAGGACATCCATAGATAACAGAACACAGACTGGGAAGGACGCCAAACTCAAAGAGGAACCATAAACTAGAGATATTTCCATGCTTTGTTTCTAGCGTTCGTCCGTACGCATGTCCATCCCCTTATTCAGTTGTCACAGCTGCAGCCCATGAAGAGGATCAAAGCCCTCTCCTCCCGAGTAGACCACATCTCTCCCTTATCCTCTCCTCCCTGTGTGCCCTAGGATGGAGAGGGGATGGGCCTGGGTCCTCCTCTGACTGCCCAGCCGGCCCCTGCCCTTTCCCAGCTTCCTCCACAACCTCCAGAGCCACACTTCCACTCCCTGTTGGCTGTTCTTCCTCTGACAGAGTCAGTCTCCACCAGGGGCATGATAATAAAAGTAAAAATATGCACTATTTGGAAGTGGCAATGGTACAATTAGGACTAAAAAACTGAGGTTTGCAGATGACATAACAGTGATTGGTCTCATTCGAGACAATGATGAATCTACATATAGACAGAAGGTTGTACTTCAGTTGAGGACCTGTATACTGCATGAGTCAAAGAGGGCTGTGAAAATATTTACAGACGCCTCACATTCTGGACATAAACTTTTGCAACTGCTTCCCTCAAAATGACGCTATAGAGCACTACACACCAGAACAGCTAGACATAAGAACAGGTTTTCCCCCGAATGCCATCACTCTGCTAAACAGATAATTCCCTCAACACTGTCCAACTATTTACAAAGTCTGCACTACTATTACTATTAATCTTCTCATCACTCCTTATCGCCCATCCCCTCCCACTTGTGACTGTATGATTGTAACTTTGTTGCTTGTATCCTTACGATTTATATGGACTGTTTCCTAGTATGATTTGATTGCTTATTGTACCCTATGACTATTATTAAGTGTTGTACCTGATGATTCTTGACTCTTGACGAATGTATCTTTTCTTTTATGTATACAGAGGACATTTGCACCAAGACAAATTCCTTGTGTGTCCAATCACACTTGGCCAATAAAAGAATTCTATTCTATTCTATTCTATTCTATTCTATTCTATTCTATTCTATTCTATTCTATTCTATTCTATTCTATTCTATTCTAAATAAATAATTTCCAAAATTAAGTTTTAAAAAACTGAAATTTCATGATATATTTTAATTTAGCAATATTGTAAAATATCACACAGGGGAGTGATGAAGGAATTGAGGCATTTTGTTAGATATAGTGATGGTATTTAGAATCAGAAAAGGCTGCTGAGTCTCTTATAAGGTAATGGATACATGACATAACATTCTGCAGAAAGTTACACAGATGAAACTCTGGTGCAAAAGTTTTTTCTCTCTAATGGGAATATTAAAATGATAATAGATTTGTCTCCATCTTTGTCTTCATCTATATATTACTAACATTCTTATTTTCATTAATTGGATGAAATGGTGCAACGATTTTTGAACTAAAGGGCCTCAAATGGACTAATATACAGAATGTGTCCAAAATTGGGACTTGTGATTCCTGAGGGAATGATATTTGAGAAAGTTGTGGGGGCTTGTGCTGTGTTCATATGATGGTCATTTTGAACATTTGTGACCGTTTGCCCACCGCTGTTGTGATCCCTCACTCCCTCTCCTGCTCCCCCACAGCAAGGAGTTGACATATTTATTTATTTATTTTATTTATTTATTTATTTTATTTATTTTATTTATTTATTTATTTGATTTGCCAATTGTTTACAAGATAATAAGTATAAGTGTATACATAGTTGTGAATACATGAAATGGGTACATATAAGAAAAATAAAAGAAGAATAAGAGAAACAATAGGACAGGGACGGTAGGCACGTTGGTGCGCTTATGCACGCCCCCTACAGACCTCTTAGGAAAGGGGTGAGGTCAATGTAGACAGTCTAAGGTTAAAGTTTTTGGGGTTTGGGGAAGAAACTACAGAGTCGGGTAGAGTATTCCAGACATTGACCACTCTATTGCTGAAGTCGTATTTCCTGCAATCAAGTTTGGTGCAGTTAACTTTGAGTTTGTATCTATTGTGTGCTCTTGTGTTGTTATGGTTGAAGCTAAAGTATTCATTGACAGGTAGGACATTACAATGTATGATTTTATATACCATGCTTAAATCAGACCGAAGACGGCGTAATTCAAGGTTTTCTAGTTCTAGAATTTCAAGTCTGGTGGCATAAGGTATTCTACAACGAGTAGAGGAGTGGAGAACTCTTCTTGTGAAATATTTCTGGACTTTCTCAATTGTGCTAATATCAGATACGTAATGTGGGTTCCAGACTGATGAACTGTATTCGAGTATTGGTCTAGCAAATGTTTTGTATGCTCTGGTTAGTAGTGTGATATTACCAGAGAAAAAGCTACGTAGGATTAGGTTAACAACTCTTAATGCCTTTTTGGCTATGTAGTTGCAGTGGGCTCTAGCACTTAGATCATTAGAGGTGAGTATTCCAAGGTCCTTTACAGAGCTTGGGTCATCAACAAGATCTTGACTATTCAGCTTGTATTTTATTTTCTGATTTTTTTTGCCAATATGTAAGACAGAGCATTTATTTGTTGAGATTTGAAGTTGCCATTTGTTTGACCGTGGTATTGAACAACTTTACATCATCAGCGAAAAGAACGCAATTGCTCTTAATATGATCACAGAGGTCATTTATGTAGAGTATGAAGAGAGTTGGTCCTAGAACACTGCCTTGGGGGACACCACTATTGACAGGTACAGAATTTGATAGGACGCTCCCAATTTTGACCATTTGTTGTCTGTTTGCCAGGAATGCTTCTATCCAGTTTTTCAGTTGTCCAGAGATACCATAGGATTTTATTTTTAGGAGTAGTTTGTCGTGTACCACTGAATCAAAGGCTTTATATTATGTGGATCTTATAGAAACAACAACTTTTAGGTGCATAAAGAAAGGCCTGGATATTTTTTATTGCTCTATATGCCCCTTCTGTGGCACACAAACATGTATATATATTTATATCCTTAATTATCCAATCTTCATTTAGGAAGTCAAGACATTCACAGTGCTCCATTCTCCTGTATCACTTCAGAACAATTTTGCGAGGTCCATTGGCTGAAAGTAACAAAATGAGCTACTATAGCTGCAGATGGAGAAGAAATTGGATCTCTCTGGTGCTAGTCAAATACATTAGCTAGTATTCCTTAGTCCTTGCCCACATTGTTTCAGCAGCTTCCTATTCTGAAACTGAAGATAGATCAGTTTGGCTGATGGAGATAAGGTCCTGACCTAGCCCTCAAGAGGTTACATGATCCTATTTTTAAACTATCTCTGACAGCTTCCTACAACTCAAAGGAGAAGCTGGCAGGGGTTCTGAACTGTTCTGAGGTGACAACTATGACACATAACATTGTGGCAATAAAAATGAATTAAAATAAAATATCATAAGCATAGTTATGTCACATGGAAACAGGAAATCACAAGGAACTGTACAGAATGAAGAGACAAGAAGAGATGGAGGAGCAAAGGAAAGATCAACTTGAGAATATGTGGCAGACACTAATTATTCGGAGAGTTCCTCAGCATAATTCCTGCCTTCAACAGCAATACCTCAACTGAAAAAGAGTGAGGCAAAATGCACATCTTGGACGACATCATATTTTTGATGATATTGATGCCTTGGCCAAAGTCGGTCCTCACTGTCATGTGTTTCTATTCCCTGGAGCAATTTTTGCTGTATGAAAGGAAAGGTTAGGATAGGCAATTTGTAAACTCTGCCTAATGAACTCCTCAATTTAAATAGCAATAATGAACTGATTACAGCCAAGATTAGGTATAATATCAGACGATGCAACTTCCTGTTCCAAATGATATATTTTAGCGCCAAAGAAGTCCTTTCAATGAAAAACGGATGGAATCATTCTGTGATTATTCAAGGGCAAATCCAGAATTACATTGGACATTTAATGCCAGACTCCAAACAGCAAGCCAAATTTATTGAAATTTGATATTTTTGACTGTAGAATTAAGAATGGGTATGTTCTGCAAATATGGAATTCAATGTGAGATTGTTGCATAATTGGAAGGAACAGGGAGAGAGGGAGGGAGGGAAGGAAGGAAGATTTCTGACACTTCCTGTCAGCTTCCCACAAGGAAACTTAATAGGGAAGCTGGCAGAAAATTGAAAGTTGTTCCTGCTATCACAATTTTTTTGCCTATCCATGGTCATTCTGTTTCTCTATTTGGGTAAGGAAATATCTCCAAATCCATAACCAACAGGCCTGAGTCATCTGTTGTACTCTAAACACAATACCTGAACAGTATGTGTGCAATTATTTATGCAAAAAAGAGTATAGAGTGATAGGAAGCATAGTTCTGCCAGCGATGCATACGTAAACTGGAATTCTGCCAGCACGGTCCATGAAAGAATGCTGTACAATTGACCCAATTTTGGGGGGGATTACATGTATTAAATAACCCTTTTCTAAAATTTGATTATTTTAAAACTAAACCTAGAAATGAATTATTTAGCTCTACTAAGTCTGGATTGTAATATAGTTTCTGTTTCTCTCTTTTTCTCTCTAAGGTCTTTCTGGGTCTGAGGTTTTAAAAATGTACCAACTCCTTTGTGTACCAGAAATTGTGAGAATTTGTCAGTCTTCTGTGAGTAGATAGGAGATGCTAACGGGACTGGGCCAAGTCAAACAAGTAAAAAGAAGTTTTCACCCATTTATATGTTTACATAACATATTAATAGGACTTGTGTTTGCTTGTAAAACATTTGTCTTTTGAACATTGTGTTCAAAATGAAAGACAGAACGTGAGAAACTTGGAATAATTTTTGGTAGTTAACTGAGAAAGTACAAGTAGAATTTTTCTGAGGGACTCTTAATCTCCTCCATTGACTTTAACATTCTTTCTTTAAATATTAACTTGAACTTTCTGCCACTTTTAACTAAGAATACTAATTAGTTTATATGGGTTTATCCACCACGAACAAAAAAGCACTCCTTTGTGTTTCCTTTATCTCCTGAACATGATAACCAGGACAAAATTATGTTAACCAATCCCTCTAGCTTCATATATGCTATCCAAATATAGAAAGTCACACAGCATAGAAGTAGATACATGATGTTTCTTATCTGTCTGAATAGTAGTGTTAATCATAATAATTGCTACATACTCGGTCTGGAATTTTTGTATTGTTTGCATTTTTTATTGTTCAGCAGTTGCATTTTGATAATATAATGTTTTACGAAAAGGGGGTCTTTTTGTTCTTTTATCAGCTTTCCCCATTGATAAGTATATATTTAAGCTGGGGGACCCTGAATATTCAGGTTTCAAAAATATGTTCACTGCAGACTTTAACAGTTATGGGAATTTGACTAATCAAGCATCTATGTACTGTATTTTATTTAGCTAATTTATTTAGTAATTTCATTTAACATATTTATTTTGTTATACCGTATTTTAGCTAGTTTATCTAGTATATTTATTTGTGTACGTTTATTTAGCTCTCTTGCTGTGGAATTTCTTTTAATTGCTTATATTGCCACTGATTTGATTTTGTGTTGCTCCTGTACCAGTTCTGAAGATGGTAGAATAATAAAAGATAAAGTAAAATAGAGTGTCTGGTATGAGACTTATGGACTCATTTTAAGAACATTTACATGGCAGACAGTTCTATATATCCCTTTCTTTCTGGCTAGTACAAAATTTTGACTGATTCTATTTGAGATTGGAAATTAGCAGGTTGAGGTTGGTTAGTTGGGTGGGACACTACTAGGAAATATAAGAGCTATAAACTAGAATGGGAAGTGCAGACAGTCCTTGATAAATGACCTGTCTCTTAACAATCATTCGAAGTTAGATGGCCTTGGAAATGATGCCTTAGGGCTTGTAAAGTATTTCCAATCATTGTAAAACATTGTGCCTCTGCATCCTACAATCACATGACTGAATTTCAAGCACCTGGCAATTAGTTCATGTTTATGACTGGTTGCAGCTTCCCACTGTCACGTAACCAAAATTTGCAATGTTTTTTGGTGGCAACACACAGCCATTGCAGATGCTGCATTTGCTTAACCACCATGTGGTTCTTTAATGACTGTGGTGACTTGCTTCCGGTGATGAGATATGGACGAACGGAGGTGCTGAAGCTCGCTCTGGGTTTCACGCTATCTCCTCTTGCTGTTGGAATGACCCTTAGGGGTGCACGCATCTTGTAGAGAAGCATGCCAGTTTGGGGAGACTCAAGTCGCGGTGTGGAAAAGGCGACTCTCATCGTGACGTAGAGAAACCCTGTGAAGACTGACATCAAGAGACTGTCAGTAAGGGTGGTCCTAAAGTCTTGATCGTTGCTTACAAGAAGAAGCGAGTGAGTGACAGGCTGTGGTGAACAAAGAGTGTGAGTGAAAGAATTTGCGATCCTGATTGAGCGTTGAATATTGGAGAACCTTAGCCCGAAAACAGCGGCCAAAGCAGATACGAGCGGCGGCAAAAGCGAAAGGGCTCATGAGACGGAAGAGGGTAAGGACACGAGCGATCGGACAGAGAAGATAAGAGAATCGGAGGGATCTGAGAGACTGACAATAATTGGGGGAGAAAAAAAAGAAGAAAGAACAACAAATTTAATTTAAGGGAACTTTGAAAGATTTGAATTGTGGATTTTGGGGATAATTGGAAGGACGAACTTGAGATGGGGGGAGATTTGAAGTAAGGAATTAAATAGTCTTATTACAACTTTAAGTATTCCACGGACGAAACTGAATAATTTACTGGTCTCTTTTTGGACTATTGGACTGGAGCTGTAGTAAGTGGAGAAGATTTATTAAAGAAAGAGACTATATGAATCTAAAGATTGACTTGTAAGACTTTTAAACGAATGGAGAAACGGCTATAGCAGAAAGTGCCGTGAGACAGTGAAATCAGAGACATTTCTCAGCAAGTCTGTGCTTCCGGTGCGCTCGGTGAAGGAATCTCGAAGAACTGAACAATTACATTAAGACACTTTAAGCCTTTAAACTTTGCGGATTGCAATAATTATTTCTTGACACCAACTCAACTGATTTTTGAATGTGGTAAATGTAATTTATATATGATTTAATTGATACATTAGTAAATATTGAAGTTTATATTTGGTTATAACACACAAAAAAGGGAGGTGATAATTAATTAATTATTTAGGTATAGATATTTGATTATAGGCATTGATTAGATTGAATTAAATAATTAATTGTGATTAATTGTGAACTAATTAATTATTGTATAGCAAGGTTGATATATTTTCATTTAGATTTGTAAGTATTTGAAATATTATTTTATAACACTATTTTGAGATTAGGGATTCTATAGCACTTATAAATATACAGGTTAATAGTACTTAAATTTAAATAGAGGAATTTGATATATTATTAAGATCTACAAATCCAGGTATCTGATTTAGAAATTAGCTTTAAAATTGTTCTGGAGAATATATATATTGACAAGAGAGGTTAATCCTGTAACATATCATATTAATTAGAGTAGTGGCCATATATAGCTGATACTTCTCAATAGTGAATGTTAATTTGGGACAACATATTTAGTATAATACAAAAACAAAAACAAATTTTACAAGAAATGACCTCTATCACTAACACAACGCTTAAAACTGGAAAGAAGATTTCTTCAATACAAACAACTGCGATGCCATCACTGAGAGTGATGGCACAAAAGACAATGGAAGAAACTCTACCTGGAGAGAAACAACCTGTCATCATGAATGCCAATATCCAATCGACCCTTCTTACTTTACAAGAATTCATGCTGAAGCTTCAGAAACTAATGGTGAAAAATCATACCGAAACAAGAGCTGATACAAATGAATTAAAAGAAGAGGTGAGGAACTTAAAGGCAGAAATGAAATTAGACATCTTAAAGTTAGATCAAAAAATTGAAACAATACAGCAGGCACTAGAAAGGAATGAATCAACAATAAAGGAGGTTGGGAAAAGGTTGGAACAAACGGAAAAGAAGCTGGAAATGGTTGGTGAGCAATTAAGAAATGTGAGTAAAGAAATGGACGACTCCTTGGTATATCTGGAAATGGACAAGGCTGCAGCATATCTGAAATTCCAAAATCAAAGTTGAATACAGCCAGATAGATATTTTTTGAACAGGCCAATAAACCAGGAAGGTGGTTGGCCTACAAACTTAAAAAAGAAAAACAAAAAAGATTGATCTACCAATTAATAGATGAGAACGGGGATGCCCAACAAGGAATAGAACAGAAAAAAGAAATTGCATGTAAATTTTTTGAAGATCTTTATAAAAAGGAGGTAAATGAGGACATGATAAGAAACTATTTGGGTATTACTAAAGATAAAATAATCAAGGAGGAGATGAAGGAAATGTTAACTAGAGACATTATGTGGCCCCAGTTAAAAACAGCAATAGAAAACCAAAAGAACAATAAAACCCCAGTGTTGTGAATCAATAAAAGTGAATAACCTAAATGCAAATTAGGGGTTGAAAACCTGCACACTTGATTGGTCTTTATACAACAACTTGGGATTGGGCCAGAACCAACCCTGATTGGCCACTTTTGGGACTGTCCTTATTGGTCAGTAGTTGGAACCTGTTGCACATTTTCATTGGTTAATAAGGCAGCAGCTAACCCTATAAAAGGGTTACTGCTGCCCATAGCATTGCTCTGTTATGTTCTATCACTTTATTAAAGAGTTGAAGTCACTGGTCAGATGTCTGGTCTCCGTTATTCTCCATACTTAACACTGGCGCTGCGAGGATGGGATCCAGAGACCGAAGAGCTGACTAACCTACAGAGCAACTAACAGAGCACGTGGTCGAACACGCACCATCAATGGCAACATGGCCAGCGGTGCCGTACCACCAGCTCCATTCAACCCAGAAACCGAAGACTGGGAGGCCTACATGGATCGGTTCCAGATGTTTCTGGAAACTAACAATTTGAAAGATGCAACAACCGGCAAAAAAAGAGCTATCTTTCTAACGCATTGTGGACCAACCGTGTTTAAAATGGCAAAGTCGCTTGCCAAGCCAGCAGAGGTAAAAGAAATGGACTGGGACGTCCTTGAGCCGTTACTACGGGCTCACTACGTGCCCTCCGTACCAACCCTAGTAAGAAGACACGAATATTACCAGAAGGAAGGGCGAAAGCCTTGCCAATTACATCGCGGACCTCCGGAACCTAGGAGGCCTCTGCGGGTTCGCCGACTTGGAAGAAGCCCTCCGGGACCGCCTGGTTCTGGGCCTAGAAGACGGCGCTATCCAGAGCAAAATTATGGCTAAGGGGGACATCAGCCTCACCGATGCCCTTAAAGAAGCCTCGGCAGCAGAGGCGACAAAGAAGTCAGCAGCCCAAATGCGCCGCACCAACGCACCGCTACGTAAACTCGCCACTGATACCTCGCCTCGCTCAGAGAGACACCCGGTATCAACTCACCACGAAGACCTAGAGTCCCCGTCCGACAGCGATGAGGAAGAGGTCAACCGACTTCGAATGGAGAGAGACCAGTCCTCACAACACTCATTTCGACCGTGTGCCGGCTGTGGAGCAAATCACCCACGATCCGGCTGCAAATTCCTTGACGCACTTTGCCGCCATTGCGGGAGACGCGGTCACATCGCAAAGGTTTGCAGGAGCAAACAGAACTTCAAACCCCGACAGGCCGAATGCCAGTCTTCAGGATTCTTCGGCACTCACCGAGAAAAATTGAACCACTCCTACAGAAACAAGCCGTCCACCACTTCCACCAGGCGTGAAGAAACCAGGCGGGAAGAGACCCACCAAACAATCACCATAGGCCACGCTACATCCCTTGATGCCGGGAAAATCCGAGTAAAGGTCGCCATCGAAAACAAACCTTGTGTGATGGAGGTAGACTCGGGATCTTCCTCTCGATGGTGTCGTGGAAACGCTCCAACAGCTCCTTCCAACGATTCGCCGCAAGACCTTAACCCTCAGAGGGTTATACTCAAAGACTATCAGGGCAACCGAATTCCCGTCGTTGGGTCCCGCAGATTCCAGGACTCATTCAAGGACCGCACCGTCGCACTACCACTGACTGTCGTGGATCGAGACAGGCCTAGTCTTCTAGGCCTTCAATGGTTCAGGCCGCTCGGAATCACTGTAGCCAGAGTCCACAAGGCGAAAGCGTCGATTGGGAGGAAGCACTCGTGCAAGAATTCCAAGACGCTTTCGCGAACGGACTAGGCAAGTATAAGGGGACCCCAATCTCGTTTAACTTGAACCCTGAAATAGCACCCATCCGCCTTAAGCCGCATCGGGTGCCGTTCGCCATAAAGCCTAAAATCGACGAACAACTCGATAAGCTGATAGCGCAGGGCGTACTGGAACCCACCGACCACGCCCGTTGGGAAACCCTGATAGTAACGCCTATCAAGCCTGATGGGTCCCTAAGAATTTGCGGAGACTACCGGGCCACATTAAACCACGCACTGCAGCAAAGTGCTTATCCAGTACCGGTAGTGCAACACTTACTCCATTCTCTGGGCAGCGGAAAGTTTTCGCCAAACTAGATTTAGCCCAGGCGTATCAACAATTGTCTGTAGACCCAACCACAGCCGGCGCAAACGATCGTAACACATAGGGGCGCATTTAAATGCAACCGGCTCCAATTCGAGTAAGCGTCGCCCCGGAATCTTCCAGAGTTTAATGGAAAGGTTGTTACAAGGGATAAAAGGCGTTGTCCCATATTTCGACGATGTACTCATCGCCGCACCTAACAAAGACATCCTAGAGAAACGACTCAGAGAGGTTTTACGAAGATTCCAAAATCCAGGCCTCAGAGTAAAAAAGATAAATGCCATTTATGTACCGAAAAAGTAGAATTTTTGGGATACCTCCTGGACAGCCAAGGAATTCATCCCACCGAAGACAAATTACGAGCAATTAAAAAGGCACCCACTCCTAGGAACAAGGCAGACCTACAGGCGTTCCTTGGACTTATCAATTTCTATAATGTGTTTTTACCCCACAAAGCAACAGTAGCTGAACCATTGCATAGACTATTAGACAAAAAGTAACGTGGGTTTGGGGACAACGGGAACAACATGCTTTCCAACAAGTAAAGAAATTGCTAACTTCTGATTCAGTACTTATGCAGTACAACGAGACTCTGCTGCTCACTATCACGTGTGATGCATCGCCTTTGGGGTTGGGGCAATTCTGGCCCACGTGTTACCAAACGGAGCGGAAGCCCCCATCGCGTTTTTTCGCGAACCTTAGCTAAAGCTGAACGAAATTATAGTCAGCTGGACAAAGAAGCTTTAGCTATTGTTGCTGCAGTTAAAAGATTTCACGAATATGTTTATGGCCGTGCGTTTACAATAATCACTGATCATAAACCGCTACTGGGGATCATTGCGGGTAATAAACCAACCCCGTATATATTGTCCCCCAGAATGACCCGTTGGTCTGAATTCCTGGCGGCCTACAACTACACCTTGCAACACCGCCCGGGAAAATCGATTCTCCACGCCGATGCATTGAGCAGAACACCACTCCCAGATGCTGTTGTGGATCCAGCCCCAACCCTCTCAACACTACAGATTGAAGCTCTACATACACCACCATTGACGGCTAGAGACATTGCTTTTGAAACAAAACGTGACCCAGTTCTGCAACACATACTACGCTGGGTTGAACGGGGTGGCCAACGGACCAAATCGCACCTGAATGGGCGCCTTCAAAGCCCGCCAAACCGAGCTGTTTTCCCAAAAGGCTGTATCTTGTGGGGTGATCGAGTCGTAATCCCTGGCAAATTGCAACAGACTGTGTTGGCGGTATTGCATGAGGGACATCCGGGCATTGTGCGGATGAAATCACTCGCACGCAGCTACGCTTGGTGGCCGGGAATCGACAAAAGAATCGAGGCCTGGGTCGCTACGTGCCAACGCGTTGCCAGGACGTCAGCAACGCCCCACCAAAGCAAGCCCAACCGAATGGGAACGCCGAGGGGACCGTGGTCCCGTATTCATATTGACTTTGCGGGGCCTACCAAAGGTCACACTTTCCTGATTACTGTCGACGCCTATTCTAACTGGCTCGAGATTCATCGAATGCACACAACTACAACCGACTCAGTTATTAATAAATTACGGACAACGGCCCGCAGTTCACTGCATTGCCCTTTGAACAATATCTGGCTGATCGGGCATCCGCCATGCGCTGACCTCGCCCGCGCACCCTGCGGCGAATGGACGTGCAGAACGCATGGTACAATTTGTGAAAAAGACCCTGCATAAAATGGAATTTGGCAACATCGACGAGAAAATCAATCGAATCCTCTTATTGCAGCACATCACGCCCACAGCGTGACCAACAAAACACCCGCTGAACTTCTTATGGGGCGGAAAATACGATCGCACCTTGACCGGCTCCACCCGCTTTCGCACCAGAAAAACCTTTCGGCTCCAGCAGCAAATGCCGGGAATTTAAGGTAGGCAATTTAATCTTTGCCAAAAACTTTTCCGCGACTCTTTATGGATACCCGCAACCGTTACCCACCTCACCGGGCCTAGATCTTACCACCTGCTAACAGACGATGGGAGGGTGTGGAAACGCCACATAGACCAACTCCAATCGAGATTACCACCCAGCGGCCATGACTTCCCGGTTCAACAACTCAAGGGGGAGGGAGTATCGAGGAATTGACTTTGATACAACTAATAGCAGGTCAACGGGAGCCCTACAGCCCAGCGAAGCACCGGAACGTGAAGCGGGAGGGAGTTGATGTCTTCAGGGAACTTTAATACGGGGAAAACGAACTGCAAAATCCCGAAGAAACACGCAGCAGCAGAGACAACCACAGTGAATGCAGCACGGAATCGCCGTGCAGCGAAAGAGAACTTAACAATGGTCATCCAAACGCTCCACCGAACCGGACATTGGACAAAACCCGTGTGGAGCCTCGGAAATCATCCAGGCAGACCAAACGGCCTGCCTATCTTGAGGATTTTTATCACAGCTCCCCTCAAACGGAACCCAAGGGGAGGGGTGTTGTGAATCAATAAAAGTGAATAACCTAAATGCAAATTAGGGGTTGAAAACCTGCACACTTGATTGGTCCTTATACAACAACTTGGGATTGGGCCAGAACCAGTCCCTGATTGGCCACTTTTGGGACTGTCCTTATTGGTCAGTAGTTGGAACCTGTTGCACATTTTCATTGGTTAATAAGGCAGCAGCTAACCCTATAAAAGGGTTACTGCTGCCCATAGCATTGCTCTGTTATGTTCTATCACTTTATTAAAGAGTTGAAGTCACTGGTCAGATGTCTGGTCTCCGTTATTCTCCATACTTAACACCTAGGACCTGATGGGATACCAGGGGAACTTTATAAGAAAATAGGAGAACAAATAGGATCTCTCATGGTGGAAGTATATAATGAGGTCCTACTTGCAGCAAGAATGCCGGATTCATGGAAGGAGACACTGATATCATTGATTCCGAAAGAAGATTCAGATTTATGACTTATACAAAATTATAGACCAATTTCCCTGTTAAATACTGATTATAAAATATTTACCACAATTATAGCAAATAGATTTTAAAAATATTGAATGAATATATACATAGAGATCAAAACGGATTTCTTCTCAATAGACAAATTAGGAATAATTTAAGAATAGTACTAAATGTTTTGGAATACTACGAAGCCCACCTGGAAAAACAAATAGCCCTTGTATTCTTGGATGCACAGAAGGCCTTTGACAATCTAAATTGGCAATTCCTAATCCAACAAATTTACAATATGAATTTAGGCACTAAATTTGAAAATATTGTGACTACAATTTACGATTCACAAAAGGCGAATATTATAATTAATGGAGAGTACACACGCTCAATAAAAATAGAGAAAGGAGTCAGGCAGCCATTATCTCCCTTGCTCTTCATATCATCTTTGGAAACATTACTTACATGAATTAGACAGAACCCAGGAATAAAAGGACTAAAACTTAAGAAAGAAGAACATAAACTCCAGTCATTTGCGGATGATATGGTATTTTTCATAGAGGAACCAATTGAAACAGGTCAAGAACTATTGAAAGAGTTAGATCAATGTGGGGAAGTTGCAGGACTTAAAATTAACAGGGAAAAAATGAAATTAATAACTAAAAATTTAACAGAAAAACAAAAACTGAAATTGGAAAGGATAATGGGATTACAAATAGCAAAAAAAGTTAAATACTTAGGAATTTGGTTGATGGCTCAATGCAAAACTCTAATGGAAAATAATTATAATAAATTACTACAGCGAGTCAAAAAAGATTTAGAGATATGGGTTAAATTGCAAATCTCCTTATTAGGGAGGATTGCCACTATAAAAATGAACATTCTGCCCAAATTTATTTACTTATTCCAAACAATACCAATAAAAATACATAAAAATTACTTTGTGGAACTTAACAAGATAATTACCAAATTTATTTGGCAAGGGAAAAAGCCGTGGATAAACCTAAAGGTAATGCAAGATATGAAGAGCAGGGGAGGTATGGCACTCCCAAATTGGGAATTATACTATAGTGCAGCCTCCTTACTTTGGTTGAAAGAGTGGGTAAATCTGTCGAATAAAAGAATCTTATTTCTAGAAGGCCATGATTTACAGAGGGGATGGCACGCATTTTTATGGGACACTGGAAAAATTAAGCAGAAGTATTTCCACAGACATATAATTAGAGATTCCTTATTGGCTAATTGGAACAAAATAAAAAAAAAACATTATTTAAAAATCCCAATCTGGATCTCAACGATGGAGGCGATGATACATCCAAATAATCTAGATCTTAATAAAATGATAAAATACAAAGACCTTCTTGATGCACAAGGAACTTTAAAATAATGGCAAGATCTCCAAGAACAAGGGCTACAAGTAGACTAGTGGGCTTATTTGCAAATTCAAAATAGATATAGCCAGGACAAGAAAAATTTTGGAATTTATGTTAAGGCACAACAATTAGATAAAATCCTATTAGGTCCAGATAAAAAAAAATATAACTAAATTTTATAACTATTTATTAGAGATGGAATTAGAAGAGGAAGTAGTCAAAGGCAACATGATAGCTTGGAGTAGAAACATAGGACATAGCATTACATTATTAGAATGGGAAAAGGTCTGGACAAGGAATAATAAAATTACAAAATCAGCAACATATAAAGAAAATGCCTATAAAATGTTTTATAGATGGCATCTCTCGCCCTCAAGAATAGCGAAAATGTCTCCTAACATGAATCCGAATTGCTGGAAATGTAAAAAAAAACCACGGAACATTCTTTCACATGTGGTGGTCCTGCACTGAAGCCCAAAGATACTGGCATAGAATAAAAAAATGGTTAGAGGAAATAACGGCGGAGCAAATTGAATTAAAACCAGAATTCTTCTTATTGGGGATATTTAATAGACAAATTTCTAAAAAAGTCAAATATATAATACTGCACATTCTTACTGCAGCCAGAATAACCTTTGCACAGTGTTGGAAACAAGCAGATATTCCAACAGAGGAAATGGTCATTCAGAAGATAACAGCCTGTGCAGAGATGGATAAGTAAACCTTAGCACTTAAGGAAAAAGAAACATCAGAATATTATAGAAGCTGGGAATGCTGGTATGACTGGATAGAACAAAAATAGAAAATATATGAGTAAACAACGTAAAATGTAAAAGAGGTAGTAATTATATATTCGCAATAAGATGTATTTGTAAATATATCACAATATTGATAACAAACAAGGAACCATAGACTGTTGATAATAGAATTGCTAGTTTTTAATCGTTATTTTTCCTTTTTCCTTTTTTTCTATGTGTTGTGTATGTGTTTGTTTGACATTTTAGTTGTATAATCAATAAAGTTTGTTTTTTAAAAAAATGACTGTGGTGACTCACTTTATGACCATTGTAACAGATAACAGATAATCAGAGTTGGAAGGGACCTTGAAAGTCATCTAGTCCAACCCCCTGCCCAAGCGGGAGATCCTACGCCATTTCTGACAAATGGCAGTCCAATCTCTTCTTGAAGTCTCAAGTGATGGCGCTCCTACAACTTCTGAGGGCAAGTTGATTGTTCTCACTGTCAGAAAGTTTCTCCTTATTTCCAGATTAAATCTCTCCTTCTTCAATTTCCATCCATTATTCCTTGTCTGGCCTAGAGATGCTTTAGAAAATAACTTGACCTCCTCTCCTCTCTGTGCCAGCCTCTCAAATATTGGAAGACTGCTATCATGGCAGACGGTCTCCCCTGGTCCTTCTCTTCACTAGACTAACCATGCCCAGTTCCTGTAACCATTCTTCATATATTTTAGTCTGCAGTCCCCTAATCATCATGTTTGCTCTTCTCTGTACTTTTTCTAAGTCTCAACATCTTTTTTATAATGTAGTGACCAAAACTGGATGCAGTACTCTAGGTGTGGTCTTACTAAGGCTTTATAGAATGGTATTAGTACCTCACTTGATCTCGATTGTATCCCTCTGGTAATGCAATTTAGGATTGCATTAGCTCTTTTGGTGGCAGCTGCACACTGCTGGCTCATATTTAGCTGGTTGTCCACTAAGACTCCAAGATCCCTCTCACAGTTACTGCTATTGAGCCTGGTTTCACCCAGTCTATATGTGTACTTTTGGTTTTTCTTGCCTAAGTGTAGGACTTTACTTTTCTCTACATTTAATTTCATTTTGTTAGATATGGCCCAGTGTTCTAGTCTGTCAAGATCCATCTGGATCTTGAGCCTATCTTCTTGGGTGTTAGCTATTCCTGCCAGCTTAGTATTATCTGCAAATTTGGTAAGTTTCCCTTCTATTCCCTCATTTAAGTCATTAATGAAGATATTGAAGAGTACTGGGCCTTGTGGCACCCCACTGCTTACTTCCCTCCATGTAGACTTAGACCCATTAAGGACTACTCGTAGAGTATGGTTTGTCAGACATTTGCAAATCCATCTAGTGGTGGTGCTATCTATTCCACTTTTTTCTAGCTTACCAAGAAGTAGGTTGTGGTCTACTTTGTCAAATGCCTTGCTGTAAAATGTAATTATGAAATTGAGCCAGGTCAACCACCCTGACATGACCAAAATTCTGGTTGTGATCCTACATTGAAGACCATCTGTTAATAGTAATAATAGTAATAGTAATAGTAATAACAACAACAACAATAATAATAATAATAATAATAATAATAATAATAATAATAATAATAATAATGCCTTGGCAATGTATAGCATAGCAGCATGCTCTGTCCAGAAAACTATGCTGGCGTGCCAATGTAATTCACCTGGAAACCCATTCATCTGGGTAGTAACTTTACTTTTCCTCTGTAATTTGCAGTATCTGGATGTTCTTCTCTGGATCTGAAAGCTAAGTAACATTGGACCTCACATGATATCAGCTGATCACATGATATCAGCTGTAATGTAAACATGTGAGTCACTTCTCTGACACATGTACGCAGGTCACAAGAAGTCAAGCTGACTTGAGGGAGACCACATTTTGAAACACAGTGAAATAAAATAGTTAGAATCGGGTAGTACTGAATGTATCTATTGTATTGAACTTTCAGTGCATAACAAAATACAGTTAAGAAATGTATTGGAACATCATCAAATGTAGCTAGAGTGGAAGAATCAGTCTTCTCTCAGCTTTTGTACAAGCAAATAAGAATCTCCTGGGTACTAACCTGCAAAGGAAAGCACATTATAATTTGCTATTATAATTTGATCTTAACTGGATGAAAACCGATCACAATTTCAATAATAGGAGCATGAAAGATCCTGTACGGGTAAATGTATATGACCCCTAGAACTGCCAGGGAAAAGAGTATAGCTGAAATAGCATTAAACCGTTCAAAAATATATTCAATTGTTTGGAGGATTTTCCCATTGTAAAATTTAATTGTGGAACCCCACTTTAATTTAATTGTGTACTTCAATGTTTATAAGACTCATTTAATGTTCAGAGGAGCGTTTTAATATCTGAAGGAAGTAAGATGAAATCACTCAGAAATCCTACTGTCAAAGGCCAATAATTCATATCTATTTTTGCAACTTCTTATTTTTCTTATTCATATGGTGTTTTATTCAGGAGTGTATCTACCTTGCAAAATTCATTGCCTCCCATTGGAATGGAATGCTATCTAGGTGGACAATTCAGTACTAGCATATTTTTTTAGGATAAGAAATGTGTCCTAAATCCTGAGAAAGCAATTTAAGATAAATTGGAACAAATTGAATTGAATACTTTATTTGGCCAAGAGTGATTAGACACACAAGGAATTTGTGCAATTCAGTATTGGAAGGAACTGATCAGGAAAATTGTGGATTTGTTGAATAGTGGTTTATAAGTAAAGTAGCAGCAGTAAATAGCAAAAGTGTAAATTATTTTAAGATGTCTAATTTCAGACATTTGTGAATTGAGGAGCATTTGTGGCAACTGAGACTAAATGAACACAATTATCCAATCTACAACAGAAGACTTGCTATTGTCACTTTACTACTGTGCATTTAAAATAATTATTATACTGTTTTATTTTTCATCAAATGTATATTAGGCCAGTGAATAAAAATCCATTAGTGCTTTTTCACCATTTGTAACAGACATTGTGGGAACAAGTGACAGATATTGTTTCAGCTGGCAGGGTTTTTCTTTTTCTCTCCATTTTTTTCCCGTTTCAAGTTTCCAGGAGTGCTGATAGGAGATGGATTGGACTGGACAACTTTGTAATCATTATTGTCTTTTGCCTTAAATGCCTCTGAGTTCCAATTAATTAAGGCAGTGTTGAAGGAAGGTCCCGCAGGAGAGAGAGAGATAAAAATGCTCTTGCCTTTGCCTCAGCTGGCCTTTCTCTTTTCAATGCCAACCTTTAAAAAAAGAAGGGTTAATATTTTCCCCTTAAAATTTTGGCATTGATATTTCTCCATGTGCTCCAACATGTGACTATACCAGACTTGCTTCACCCCAATGTCTTAATTGAATACAGTACAGATCCACATGCAGATGATAAGTTTTAGCTTTTTTAGTCCTAACATACTACTAGCATAAGTGATGCTTACATCTGGGTAACAATTTAAAATAAAGCATAGCAAACCTGATTTGGAATATGAGGAAAATCCCTATGTCCTAAATATAGGTTTCAGGTAATGATACAAAGAATAATGTAAAGTAGGTTCAGAAAATCAAAAAAAGGATTTAACCATAATGTGAACTTAAGAAAAGTATGCATATAGCATACTTTTTACTTTTACTTTTTGTGGATTTATATCTCTTTTTTCCTTCATTGTTCAAGGCAGCATATATAAATAGTATTCTGTCCCATAAACTTCCTAACAATAGCAATCTTGTGGTATAGGTTGAGGTTGGCTCAAGATTGGCTTCCATGGTTAACAATGGAACTAAGGAAACACGGTTTCTCCTGCTCCAATCAAATATTTTAACCCTCAACCTCATACTGGCTCAGAAGATTTTGGTTGCGGAATGCATATTTCTTCAGAAAAGCTTAAATCATTTAAGCTGCTATTGATTTGATCACAGAATTTGTCATATCGATTGCAGATTGCTTAATACAAATATAGGCAATCTGGTGTTCCCTCGCAGTCCCTTACCTTTAGCAATGCTGGTTGGGATGAGTGAATATGGGATCCAAAATCTATAAGGCACCTATTGCAATGTGATCTGGAATTGACACACATTACCATCAATCCTTTGTAATCGACAGATCACTCCCTGTTTGCTTAGGTGTTGCATCTCCCTGCAGAGAGGCAAAACTTATTCAAACTTTCCTGCTGAGCCCTGTTGAGTCCCAGAAGAAACTTGAGATTGTTTCTGGGACTCTGATATGTTGACTGAGGTCATGATTGCTACTTGGAATGAGATGGCAACCCTGGCCTTGGATTGGCTTATGCCTGTGCTGCCAGGTGGGTCCCAAAGGGTCTTCTGATTTTCAGAGTAACTTTGAGTGATAAAGTGCCATAACATGTACTTAGAATATTTCTGGAGGAAAACAAAGATTGTTCTTAATCAAGCATATACTCCAGAGTGTAAGAGTGCTTCTTAGGGATTAATCATGGTGATATGAGTCATTCAAATGTAGCTATTTCTCTTCCTTATAATGTCCACAGTGCCAAATATTGGCCCCCTTCAGAGTAACCTGGTCCCTCTTTAGTAATTTGGGAATGCCTTCAGGGCCACTGTGAGGATTATTTTCAGCCTTCTTGGATTAATGCAGAACTGAATTCTGCAGGACTGATGAAAAGAGAAGATTCCTTGCTGTGAGTTGGCTAAATCATTTGTGTTTTAAATTTTTGTCCCTCCTGATTAATTAATGTTACCCATGGCAGGTGGTAAAGTCCAGGCAGTAGTGAATGCTTCTCTGTGAAGAGGGGTAGTTTCATCCATCTTGAAGAAGGCAGTTGTTTGCTTCCTTCTTAAGAGATCCAAAATTTCCCTCCAGTTTTCAATGTTCCCTTTTAGGGAAAATGGTTAGCCTACTACTTCAAAGGACTTTGGAAGAAGGATTATCAAGACCTTTAACAGTCATTTCTCAGAAACTTTCAATACTATCAATCTTGGTATCCTTCTTACCAGGTTTAAGGAATTGGCAGCCATTGTGTTATGGTGGTTATTCTTCTTTGAGGTCAGTTCTCCTTGGTCTTGGTAGGGAATAAGAGGTCAAGCCACAGGCTTCACTTGTATGGGGTGTCTCAGGGTTCTACCTTGTCATCACTCTGTTTAAAATCTACATGAACTTTCTGGGTGAAAAAATTGCCAGCACTGGGTACAGTATTAGCATCATGCTGATGACAATTGTGCATTTCTACCTTGTGCTAACTAAGTGATGTCACAGAGGTCCTTTCCTAGTGCCTGGAGGCTGAAGGTCTAGATAGGGGAGAACAGGTTTCAGCTCAACCCTGGTAAGAATGTATGTAGCTCTAGAAGTTTTCTACTTTTAATTCTGCCTGGGGAAGCACTTTCCCTGACAGAGGCAGTGTACAACTTGGAGGTCCTCTTGGGCTCATGGCTCCTACTTAAAGAGCAGGTGCAGCCATGGCTGGGAGAGCCATTGCTCAGGTTTGGCATGTGCACCAATTTTTAAAGGGCAGAGCTGACACAATTGCATCCATATCTGGATTGGGAGATCCTCCTAATGGTGCCTCATTCATTAATCACCTCTTGTTTGGATTACTATAACATATTGTCCTTAAAGAACATGAAACTGCAGCTGGTCCAGAATTCAGCGGAGTGGGATTTTTTTTTTTTTTTTTTTGGTCTCTTGCCATACTGATATAATACTGCTACTCCATGAGCTTCACTAGCTCTCAGGCATTTCCAGGTGCGTTTCAAGGTGCTGATTGTTACTTATAAAGCTCTGTATGGCACAGAGCCAGGCTACTTCAGGATCATCTTTCTCCCATTGTTTCTGCTTGCCACATTAGATCTAGTAGAGGGAGCTTGTTCTGGCTCCCTTCCATCAAACAATGCCACAAGGTTAGATCCAGGACTCAGGCCTTCTGTATGGCAGTGCTTGCCTTGTGGAACAGCAGTCCTCTCAGACAGCCAACAGCCCTTCTCTGCTAGCCTTTGATAAGCTCTGTTGTGCATGAGATTTTGCTTTTTATGATTGGGGTTTTTTTTAATCTTTGAATGCTGTTCAGAGAGTGGCAAATAAAAGAGAGATAGATGATAGATAGACCTGTTGTTTGATACTAGTGATTTAATTTATTAATCTGAGATTTTCTAGATCTAAAGGCTCTGTGAAAGGGCAATCGGACTTTCTTTGGTTTTCCTTGAAGGTGTCTCATTTCTCATCCAAGATGCTTCTTCAGTTCTGACTGAATGGTGGAGAATGGAAGGATTTATATTCCTTGCAGTCATTTGGTGGTTAGCAGCCTTCTGAGAGTCGCTGAGGCCACTTGAAGATTTATCTGTACTCTTGGGGTCACCTGAATAGTGCAAATGGCTGTGTAATAGAAAGAATGCTAATGACTAGATGACTGCAATGAATATCCTTCCATTCAGTCAGAACTGAGGAAGCTTCTTGTATGGGAAGCGAAATATCTTCAAGGAAAACAAAACATCTTCAAGTTGCCTTTTTAAAAAAGCACTTTGGGACAATCATGACCTGGATGACTGAGAATCTCCATAAGCTCTGTTCTATATTATAATGCACTACAGCAGAAAGGTCAATTGTTAGGTTATGCATAATCAGGATTCTGCTGGTGTTTTAATTGTAGATCTATTTCTTAATAAATATATATCTATAGATTTGATCAATGTAATTGCTTTTTCAGTACATAAACTTCAGTGTACTCATCCAACTATAGTGCATTCTGACTGGGCAATTTTATGCAGAGTTGTCTTAGCTGGTTTAATTCTTGCTTTAATTCATTTAATTCATATTCAAGGCCTTTTGGTTCTTTGAATACTAAGAAAGCCTTGAATTTTACTGTATAGTATTTTTATAATATATCATCATACAAATTAAATATACTTCAAGCATTTTATTTTTTTGTATACTTTATACCACCTAACATTGTCTTGGTGAGATGGGTGACTATATAACTATTATAAATAAATAAATAAGTTAATGATGTCTTATATTTTTAGAAAGAGCAGAAGTCCCTATTTCTAATCTCATTTTAATAATTCCTGAGTTTAGCATCCTGTCTTGTTACTCCACATATTGAAGTAAATCCAAAATGATACTATATTCAGGAGATAATTCAGGAAATAATAAGGGGTAGGGGCGTTGATTATGATCTGATTCTTTTCTCAAATTTGAATTTATCTCCTGCTTTTAATGCAAATGAAATATTATCTAAATAGATGACCTAGAATTCTTTTGAATATGTCAGGATGATAGAAACATGATTAAGATGAGTATAAGTCAAAAGTTGATTTACATTTTGAGACGTCAAAATTGATTCTATTCTATGATTTTAAATTTATTTACAGGATGATGAATATATTTCTTTGGCAAAGACATCCAGTGTGATTTCTATTGCACAATTTGTAATGTCATATTGAGGAAGGTTGATTTAACTTTCCACTTTTTTCAGGCTTATTGCCATGCCATTATTCTAGCTTTGGTTAGTGTAAGGGATTTTAGAATCCACTTCTTCCCGGAAATCTGCTCAAGAAATATTATTTGATTTCACTGAAATCCCAGCATGTACTGAAATCTCAGTTTCTTCAGTTATTGTTATTCTTCAGTTATTCTTCAGATGTCAGGTCTACATGTGCTGCTGAAAGTCTTACATGGAAATTACTAGGCCAGACATATTATTTTGATCCTTTTTACAAGGATCAAACCCAGTTTAATAAAGCCAGTTTTAAAATGGCATTTACATCTTTTTTAGGGGAGGAAATGAACTGGATTTCTCACAATGCTATTACTTTGGAGGAACTTAGTTCTGATGAGATCTTTTAAAAAGCTTTTGCAGAATTTTTAAAAAAAGTTTGATTTATCTCAGAGTGCTTTTTGGCAGTCTATTCAATTTAAACATTTCTTATTTGGTTTATACCATATCTGAAGTGGTCAGGAGTTTTGGAAGAATTGACTGGCTCCTAGCTAGAAGTCTCATTAAAATAGGAAAGTAATAAAATTGATACCGGACTTCTTACATGACCCATAAAATAAGCATATCTCCTGTGCACATAAATCAGTGCACGTTTCCTTTAAATATGCAGTTAGTGCTGTATGATCTTAAAATGAGGCCACTTCAACACAAAAAAGTTTCCTCTATATATTAAACATTTCAATTAATTGTAAAAAGAGTTCATTTACTTATTTTACATGGTACACATCTACCAAAGAGTGGTAACAAAATTAAAAATGGAATTAAAGTCACTATTCATTACATGAAAACAACAGAAAAGAAATCCCAAGTAGGGTGCATCAAAAATTCAATAGCAGCATAATAGACATAACAGTATCCTCATCAGAGATCCATTAACACAACAGCCAAGCCCACATGGTTGCCTGAAAGTCCAGCAGTAAGGACAACCTGTCTCTCAGTCAGAAAGCAGGCACAACAAAGACATGGTTCTTATGGTCTGCTAAGCTCATTGCTTCACCAAAGGGACCCAGAGCATGCATATTTTGACTGAATTGGTGGAAAGCAGAAATCAAAACAAAGAGACGTCCCATGGGTAACTTAGCCACATGCCATGGAGGGTTTTAAAAATGACAAGCATTCTGGGAATCAATATAGTTCAGGTAGCAATAATGTTACATGGATGGAGCACCCAATGGTGCACAGGTTGGACCAGTTGAAGCTCCAAATGCTCTTCAAAGGTTGGAGAAACGTGAAGTCCTCACCTAATGTGAACTTGATCCTGGCCTAATGATTGCAAGTACCAAAACTTCTGTTGCTAAGCAGTATGATCACTTAGCGATGGAAATTCCAATGCCAATTAGACTTGTTCCATAGAAGATGGACAACGGCTGTCTGTGATTGGTACAATTTTGATTTCTAGAAGCATGGAAGCATGAATTTAGATTGATTCTGTTGCAGTACATTTTAGAGTACAGGTCTGAAAACAATAGGACTGAATGGATCTTATTTGGACTATTTAGATTCAAAGGTGCAAAAATCCTGACCTGTCATCCAGGAACAGAAGCCCAGGTGCTTGAGCTCTCTCCCTGCTACCAAACCTGCTTCCACAGCTTTGTACTTTCAATAATTATTCAGCAGAGATAATGGACTGAAGAGGAGGCTGCTTTCTGCCTGAGTTAAATGGCAGTCCTACCACAAAAGCTAGTTTGGGAATATGTGTGCAGAAGAAAATGTTTCTGCTGTTGTTATCTAGAATGAATCATGCTGCATTTCAGAAAATGCTTTCTTGCTCTGAAATGTTGAATAATTAAGCACAGAGGAAACTGAGCCAACAGTATTTAGTAGTGCAAATAGTTGGGACTCAGTGTTACTGCAGCAAATATGTGATAAATTGACCCTTCCTTCCTTCCTTCCTTCCTTCCTTCCTTCCTTCCTTCCTTCCTTCCTTCCTTCCTTCCTTCCTTCCTTCCTTCCTTTCTTCCATCCATCCATCCATCCATCCATCCATCCATCCATCCATCCATCCTCTTTTCTAACAAAGAGCTTTACATTGCACAACAATGGAGGTGGATAGCAAGTTTAATTGACAGCCAGACATTTGATTTATAAACAAATCTGCTTTATATTTACAGTGAAATTTGCAGAGGCAGCAATTTTGTTTTGCTTAGAAGCTAGAATACCTTTGGGTGGAGCAGCAGGCACACTGCCATCACTTTGCCAGCCAAGAAATCCACTCTATTTCACCCAGTGATTTATCTGAAGTGTGACCCCCCAAGTGAGGAGAAAGAGAATGGGCCTAGGGTGTGTTGATTGCCCTTGACTCACTTCAGGACTGGGATGTATTGTATGTGTAAAATGCTTTGAGCCACTGGAGCTATTTCAGAGTCATAAGTCTCCTCCTTATGTAAATAATCATGACATATGCCTCTGCTTACTGCTGAGCCTGAGGGGGTCGGAAAGTGGGTGGAGGCTGATTGCTGGCTTCTGTCCTATGTTCATGAGTATGTATTTGTGGAGAGTCGTTCAATCCTCTCTCCTGTCAGAGGATCCTTGGCTCTCGGCTGCTGACAATGCCTGCCTGCTTAGAGTTCTGCATCTCCGTCCTGTGAAAGAGAAAGCTGCAAGGTAGCCAAGCCACCTTGCGCAAGACGATGGGGGGACAGCTAACAAAAAGCACAATATATGGTAAGGAGCTGGCCAGCAGCACTGATGGTTAGGCAGCAAATTCTTAATGTTGGTAGATTGCTTGCCTTTTGCCTGAGCCTTCTGCAGCAAGGGACAATATGGCTCAGAAAGGTAAGTGAGTTATAGCAAGGAGCTGCGGTCTGCCCTGTCTCCTTCATACTCTGTGCCTTTTCTTTTAAAGACAATCTTCCTATGAGAGACTTTATTTAATCCAGAATGCACAAGGGAGGGAGGGAGGGGGGGGAAGAGTGTGTGTATGCATACCTATGCGCCTCTTTTATCTGATTGTATGCAGCGTGCTGCTTTTGTTTTATTGCTTCAGACAAATGTTTGTCTAAAGAATATTGCTTCTGGTGCGTTGACAGATGTCCTGTATGGGAAAAGAGAAAGAAAAGAGCATTGGGAGTGTTTGACAAGACAGTCTGAAGGCACCAAAGATGCATCCATATAAGAAATGGATCAGGGTTTTATCTTAAAGATTTCCTGGATAGTCGGATCTGGTTCTCTCTGACTGTAATGGCATTTCCCTTACAGAACAGCTTGTTAAGAGCTGATCCATTGTAAAGCCTTTTAGCACAGGATGCTGCTTGCCTTGACAGGATCATGGAGAAGAGTACATAAGAGAAGCAGGAGGGGCATTGCAGGGACAAAAGTTTCAAGATGATGAGCAAGATGGAATATTATCTGCATGCTTGTAGTCGATGATTCTGGCACACATTAAAGCATGTCAGCCTGAGTAATTTCAATGGAAAAGTTAAGCATTGCTTCACACTGATATCAATAAAGCTGAGCAGTGTTTAAACTTGGGCTGGTGCAGAATATACTTAACACAGAAATTATTTATTCTTCACAGCTGTTCTCTGTTACTTTTTATTATTGCATGGGAAACCCTTTTATTTTACCGTATTAATACAAATATCTATATTTCAGCCTTACAATAGAATGAGAGTAGATTTCATGGGTGTATCTTTGTTTATAAATATTGTATTAATGTGGAAGGTATCATTGTTTTACACAATGTTACATATAGTAGCGGTATCAAAGGTGCTTGCATTGATTTTTTTTTCTTTGCAAATTGCTAATAAAAATATAAATCAATTATTTATCAAATGATTAGATGTTCAGTATCCATACTTTATTCTCAACATGCAACCAGAACATTTTAGAATAGAGCTGATATCCATTTTTATAAGCATATCATATGTCACATACTATTTGCAAAATAATGTTAATGTATTTTCACAACAAAACTGAGAAATCCAATAAAAAGTGCTGGATTTTCCTCAGATTTTAAAGGATATATGGAGATGTTAATCTAGGTGAATAATTACTATCATGAATCAGCCTAAAATCTTTGTCCTAATTGTGAATTATTTCTGGGAAATATTATTTAGTAACAGTCAGTAGTTATTTCTGCATATTGTGACTGTACTGTATTGAATTAATTTATTTGGAGAATGATTAAATAAGAAGGATAACACAGGAAAAAGGATGTATGTTTAGCATGGTGTGGGAGAAAAATTATTTCAGTTAATGAAAACTGTAGGCACAAGATTCTAGTTGCTGCAAAAGTCCTATTAAAAGTAAAAAGAAAATGAAAAAATAACCCTGCAGAGTTTAAGTCACAGATGCATTCCGCATGCTGTATTATTTACTTTGGAGCACCAAATTATGGACAGCATGCAAATGAAAGCAGATTAATAGGTACTATTTTGGTGGGAAGGTAACAGCATTTTGTGCACTTTAGGTGTATAGTCATGCTGGCCATACAACCACAGAAATTATCTTTGGATAATGCTGGCTCCCTCAGCCAAGAAATGGAGATGAACACTGTGCCTTAAAATTGGACATGACTGATAGGGAAAGTTTTACCTGTTTAATGAATTATTACAATGAAATACCAGCTTTGTACTTTTTTCTATCATTATCATAAAAAAACCTAGTATTGCCTGGTATAACAATTTTTTAGCATAGACTCTACATGCATATTCCCTAAGGTAGACTTGACATATATTTTTTATCTATACATTGCCTAGCTGCTCATCATATCCCTTATGAGCAAAAAATATTTTCTGGATTTGGAAAGTTCATAACTTTCATTTGGGATATGCCCATTTTCTTTTCTTTGATGCATGATTTGAACGAACTCATTGGTTCATTTTTCTGCCAAAATGCATCTTTTAATGGATGTGTGTTTGGGATTATGCATATTGCGCTGGAAGTTGGCCTGTTTGGTCTACAACTTCTTCCAGATTTCTTAAAACGAGATTTAGAGATTGAATGAGAGTGACTAGTCAAAGTCTCCTAGCTGGCTTCGTGCCTAAGGTAGGACTAGAACGTAATGTCTCTCAGTTTCTAGTCAGATGCCTTAACCACTACACCAAACTGCCTTGATAGATCTCATAATCAAGACTAGAAAAATCTATTATTGTTTTGAAATAAGTTACTGAATCACATAAGAAAGGGATACAAAATAATGAAAAGTATTGGAATCTGATACTCCTGAAGAAGATAAATTGCATCCATTCTTGAAAGTTATATACATGCTATTGACTGGAGATTAAGTCTTGAATCTTCTTATTGTTCACAGAACAGATGAACAACAGACAGATTGTTCAGAATAATAATACACTAATTTAATTTTGTGCAAACAGAAATTGTCCTTTCATATGCAATATGAATAAAACTATTTTCTAAAAAAACTCATTAGAAGTAGTTATTTTCTTAAAATTAGGCAGTGATTTGGGTCCTTCTTTCCCCTTTCTATAAGATTATACTGAATTTGTACTTCCTTCCCCTTTCTATTAGATTATACTGCATTTGTTGACTAAATTTACATAACATACACATGGTATTGATTTGAAACACAGTTTCATGTATTATACATTTAGATTATATTTCAGAGTAATAAAAGTGGACACTGTTTCTATTATATCTGGTGTCCTATCATTCTATTATAGAGATAAAGCCGCTAATGGTATTCAGCTTTGTTCGGGTATTTTCCCACGTCATTGTAGTTGTGCTTTTAAAGTTGTAGCAACGTTTCGGCAGAATCTCATCTGCCATCATCAGGCTTCTGTATTGTGTTTGTCACAGACGATTATATATATATATATATATATATATATATATATATATATATATATATATATATATATATATTTTCTTAAGTTTTCGTGGTACTTACATGTATGGTATTCAGCTTTGTTTGGGTATTTTCCCACGTCATTATAGTTGTGCTTTTAAAGTTGTAAAGCACAACTATAATGACGTGGGAAAATACCTGAACAAAGCTGAATACCACACACACACACACACACACACATTTATATATATATATAAATAACAGTTCATGGACAACTCTTGCTTTCCAAAAAGGGTTGAGACCCATGACACCTCTTTTTAGAGGAATATTTCATTTAAAGGTATGAAATACAAGACTTAAAATATAACAGATAATCAGAGTTGGAAGGGACCTTGTAGGTCATCTAGTCCAGCGGTCGCCAACTGGTGGGTCATGGCCCACTGGTGGTCCACGAGAAAATTTTGGTGATCCACAGAGAAATGTCACCCCCAGAGCACACCCCCAAAGCAATTAATCCAGGCTGTGTAGGAACACAAGGCTGTGCCGCCCACATGGGCCGCGGGAACCCTCCCCACCCACTCATTCCTTACCTGGCAAACTTGCCTGCTAAATTGCTATTTTTCCTTTTTCCGACCATCAGCTGTTCTGCTGTGCCAGGAAATTTAGATTAGCTAGAATAGAAAGCAGGAAATCGTTGGATTTCTTGCTTTCTAGCTAATCTTTAGATCTTCGGCTCTGTGTCAGGGCCTCTGTGTCTTTTAAGCAGAGCCGAACCTTCCTTAGGACTGAAGCAGTGCAGACTGAGCTAACCGATGGCAGAAACACAGTTCTCTAAGCAAATCTGTAATTCTGTGAACAACTCAATATGCCTGTCTGTTTTCCCTGATTTTGGGTAAAAGTTGCTCTTTTTTAAATAAAAAAAAATCAATATTTACATATATGGTGTGTTGTGAGTTAATTTTGTGAGTTTGCTTGCTAGCAAATATTATGTGACAGACTCAGCTAGACAATGGCAGATAGATAGATCTCTGAATGAATCTGTGATTCTGTGAGCAACTCAATCTGCCTGCCTGCTTTGCCTGCTTTTGAGTAAAAGCTGCTCTTTTTTTAATAAAAAAATCAATATAAATATTTATAATATTTACATACAAGCCATGCCCAGCCAGTCACATGACCACCAAGCCACACCCACAAATTAGGCCACGCCCACAGAACCAGTTAAGATATTTGTATTCCACCCCTGCCTCTGTGTGTTTGTGTGTGTGTGTGTGGTGGTGGGGGGAGAGAGTGAGGGACGGAGAGAGAGAGGTTAGATCAGATCTCTTTCTCTCTCCCTCTCCCACCAACGTCAGCAAGCTACCGTCAGTCAAAATTCAAATTAATGCTCCCCGGGATTTAAAATTATGAGTTTGGTGGTCCCTGGGGTCCAAAAGTTTGGCAACCCCTCATCTAGTCTAACCCCCTGCCCGAGCAGGAGACCCTACACCATTTCTGACAAATGTCTTAATATGTTCTATAATAACAAACTTATCTAATCAGAAAAACCCAAAGTTTAACTTTTTTCCATCTCAAGCACAAAATCCCGAAGTAGTTTCCAAGTAGAAACAAAGTTGGATGTATTATTTTCTTTGATTCAAACAGTTAATTTAGCCATCTCTGCTAGATCCATCAGTTTTCCAGCCATTCATCCATTGTGGCAATTAGAATATTCTTACATGTTTGTGCATAGAGCATCCTTACTGCTTGTCAACATAAAGAACAATAAGGGAGATTCTTAGGAACAAATTGAAAAAAAAATACTTTTGATACAGAAATGCCTTCATTTAACCTGAATGTGCACCAAACTTCAGTTATTAAAAAAGAATATTGTATAGTGGATCAGTGTACATGAAAGTGCAACCGAAATGATTGAAGAACTAGAAAATAACAACAACAACAACAACAACAACAACATTGCCTCTGTAGTGGAAAGCACTACAGTTGTGTTCTTCATACTGATAGAATCTTTTGTTGCATAGTAAAGTTGAATATTTAGCCATTTATTTACTTATTACATTTATATCCCCAACTCCCAGTTTCTGGATGGTTTATAAATTCTTAAAAACAAAACAAATAAAAAGAACAAAAATGGCAGAGATAACAAACCCAAGAAAAATAAAAAAGTGTTTGTGTGTATATGTGTGGGGTGGTGTTGAATTAAACACACTTGTCCAACAAACATCTAGATCTTCAGAGACCTTCACAACATCAGTAGCATTTGAATCTTAGTGGAATCTCTGATTGCTGAATCTCTGGGGAACGCCATTTCAGAGGGCTATACATCCTGAGAGATGCCATTGTTTAATCAAAGGAACCCAGACTGTGCCAATACCAAATGAACAAAGACAGGACTTCTTAAACCATTTCAAAATTCAATTAAAATCTGTTTCTGGAAGATGCAGCAAACCAACCAACCTGAGCAGTTTTAAAAAGGATTAGGAAAAACAAAAAGGAAATTAATTGTTCAATATTATGTCTTAACACAAGAAACAACGGTGGTGGCCCCAGAGTACCTGATTAGTTACCTTGAAATCCAGAATATTGTAGTAGGTATATCTTTCGTTTGACTTGGCACAGCAATTATATACTCATCTAAAATGAACATAGAAAGGTGATTTCAGCCTTTCAGAAGGTGGCCTAAAAATGCCAGCTCCTTGATACATGGCTCTCATACTAATAAACAGAAAGAGTAAGAGTAAGGAGTAAAAATGACCCCAAATGTTTTTAAGAAGAATGCCTTTTTTGTCAGATGTAAAAGGGGATTATTAATTTTATTATTCTATTTATCAGATATAATAGCAATTACAGATAAGATTAACATCGACCCTAAAAACTAGCATTCATTCTTGGAATAAAGCATGCTGCAATTCTACTATACCGTTTATAGTAATTGGCTACAGTTATTGTGCAAGATAGCAGATGTCCATAATAAAATACTGTACGCATGGAAATCAGTATAATGCTGTTGAAAACAGCATAAATAGAAGGGTTCAGAAGTTTCAACAGTATTAGTTCTGTTTTCTATCCACAAGAAAAATATCATTTCTTCTTAAAAATTAGAAGAAAAGACTGTCTTTCAGTTATGTAATAGGTTTCATTTAAGAATATTTTGTGTGGATAGGTTTTTACAGAAGAAATGTTTGCAACACAGGTTTCTCAGAACATATAGTATTAAAAAGCAGAATAAATAGCTGGATCTTCCAATTATATAGTTATATGAGAATAAAACCACAAAACTCACTTACTTTCTTCATTTGTTATATATTTATATACGACCCTCAGATAATCCACAACAAAAAATGTATATGGATATCGAATTACAAAAATAATAGTCAATACACCAGCATTAAGTTTTTCTCTGTTTTTATAATGGAGAAAGGGAATTTCTAGTAAATGAGTAATCTTTTAATGAAATATAAAGCTGAAAAGCCTGCTAGATCATATGCCAGTTAGTCCCAAATAATGTGCACAAATATGTCTGAGAAACTCCCAGACTTTAATATGGATATTGTACATTTTTTAAAATGAAATTTTAAATAGAGTGGGAGTGATGGTAGCTTTTATTACAGAGTTTTCTATAGTTACAAGAAAAAAGATGCACAAGATAAGTGAAAAAATATTGAAGCATTACTAAAGGGAGACAATGTTATTTCAGCACCTATTATACTGCATATCAAAAACTGATTTGAAGCATATTGTGTCTTTTATTACATTTTCATTTTGTACACTAACTGTATCAAAGCATATGAACATTTCTCAATTTAAATGGGAAATATCCTATTTAATTCTGTTATTTAGTCTCAGATGAATAACCAATTGTTATATCCATATTCAGCAATGTTATTTCCATAATAATTTGGTTTGCAAACACCCAAAATAGGAACAAGGATAGACTAAGACAACACTATGAAAAATTGACTGTGAAAACTTGACAATGCATATGTGAAAACACAATCTTAGGGTTATACTTTCCTTAAAGTTGAGGGTGGGAAATAGGTTGTAATTCTAGGTAAAGATAGAGGTACAAGTGTTGTTGCTCAGTCCTTACATTCTCTAAAGGAGTGCTGTTTGTTTACTTTTATAAAAACCAATTCATGCCTGAACTGGATTAATCCATAGTCTCTCTCTCTCTTTTTTCTCTCCCTCCTCCCTCCCTCCCTCCCTCTCCTCCCTCTCTCTCTCACACACACCATCTATCACAATAATATAGTAGCAGTATTTAGGCTAATATACTCTCCCATGATGTTTTCCAACACTGTCTTAATGGTTTACAATGTAAGCATTATTTTTATATTGCCCTCAGCAATCTGGATCCTAATTTTACCAACCTCGGAAGGCTGAGTCAACCTTGAGCCCCATCAGGATCAAACTCCAGGTTGTGGGAAGAGTTTGGCTGCAATACTGCACTTTAACCACTATTCTACCAGGGCCCAGCTATTATCTATCAATCTATCATGATGTAATGAACTTGCCAAATTAAAATTTTCTGATGTTCCCTTGAGTTGAATAGCATTATGTTTTCAAGTAAGTTAATTAATATCAAGTCTGTACTTTGGAGCTTACCTGACAGATGTGTTAAAAATAGACTGATTCCAATCTAACATTTAGGGTAATTTTTTAAATTGCCATTCAACACGTCCTCCTTTTCCCAAACACTCCCTCAGAGACTGAAAAAAAAAGGCACAAACATTTTCACCAAAACTAGACAAGTTCATGTGCTTTCAGTTTTTCAGTAACATTTTCTTCCCATTCCTAAAAAAAGCTGCACTCTAGCCTTTTTATCCAAGAAATGATTCTTCATTTTTCCCAAACTGTTATGGTACTCCAGTACAATAATTAAACTATCCTCTCACAATCTGCATACCAAAACAACAACAACAACCTGCCACTGTCCCTGAGTTTATTCTTCACTTTCTTGACAAAAGAGATGAACTGGCATATATTCATAACAGAATTTGTGGAAAAAACATTTTGGAAATTGTTTTACTGTACCTATTAGTTGTGGAAATAATTGAAAAGTTGATACTGGTTGAATTCAGTTTTATTTCAACACTTCTAAAGGAATGACAGCAGGCTATTTGGGGGAAAAAGCTGAATGGAGCGTTTCCCTGCCTCAGTCTTCCATCTGAAATGGATGCTTCTAACGAGAGCTCTGCCCTGATAAGTCCACATCAAATGAACCCAGAAAAATACACAATCTCACCATGCCTCTTCCTCTTCTACCAGATGTATTTGCTCTATTACAAATATCCCATATGAGATTCACTACAAATGTATGAATTACAGGTGGTGTTGTGGTTCACCGGCAGCTGGTGCAATCGGATAGTCGGGAAGAACGGGGACCAGTCAGGGAGTCTGGAGAGGACTTGGATGAGGGTCCTGTGTCCAAGGCAGAAATGGGGCCAGGATCATCTGGGAGTAGGGTGCTGCCTTCAGAGTCTTACAGCAGCGAGGCAGAGGACCCAGGGGAGCCTGTTCCCAGTGCGTGTGTGTGCAGGGCTGCTAGAAGACGAGAGCAGCTGAAACAAAAGGGCCGACTCGGAAGTAAGCCTGGGAGGTGATTGCCCTTCCCATAAGGGATAAAAGTCAGGCCAAGATGATGAAACCTTTGCAGGAAGCAAAGTAGTTCCGAGTCATCCTTGAAGCTCTTTATACTTCGGTTGGTTTTTCTTGTACTTCAGTTGGTTTCTTTTCTAGTTAATTGGATACTTCTGTTTTGGCAGCAATTCACAAAACTGAAAGGTGTGTGCTTATCTTGGGGGACTGTTTGAGCTTAATTCTATCTGGGAATGAAAACAATTCCCAGCGTTGCAATAAAATAGCTTTTAAAACAAGTTTGGGCAACTGACTCATATTTATGATTGTTGCAGTGTCCTGGGGTCATGTGATCACATTTTGACAAGCAAAGTCAATGGGGAAGCCAGATTCACTTAACAACCATATTATTAACAATTGCAGTGATTCTCTTAATAATTGTGGTGAAAAAGATTGTAAAATGGAGCAAAACTCACTTAACAACTGTCTCCCTTAGCAACTGAAATTTTGGGCTCAATTGTGGTTGTAAGCCGAGGACTGTCCGCATAACTTCAACAATTTGCAGACAGTGGGAATGGTAGTCCAAAATCTTGAAAACATCAGGATTGGAAAAGCTGAATGCTATCTATAAGCTGAAGAAAGAGATAGAAACCAGTCAGATTATTTATTTTGCAGAATTTAGATTTAAGAGTTTGTGACACCAAGTATGCCACATTGAAAAGAAGTATAGGCATGTTAGTCAAAATGTTCTTCACATATACTTACAAAACCTTTTGCTATATGTATACAAAACATACACATAAACAGTTTCTCTTTCCTGTTGCAAGTTCATATGATATTTGTTGTGAAAACTGTCATATGAATTATTTCAGTGTTTATTGTGGTTGGGTTTTGTTTTCAGGAACTAACCATACTATTGGGCGTGCCCACTTCAGCAAATTTTGCAAATTCAAATAAAGGCTAATCTAGCAATTCCAGAGAAACCAAACCTGTACGTTGTTTGGAAAGTGGTGTATGTTACACTAACTACCCAAGTTAGCCTTATTTTTTGGGATCTCATCTTGTTATTATGGTGGGGTTTTTTTTTTGTTTTCTTTCAGAAATAACCGGGAAAATCCTACTTATTTGTTTTTATTCAAATACACACTTATTTTGCAAATCCTGCAAAAATCTTCTATCCTGTTGGCTAGCTTTACTTACAAAATACTTGATTTGTTGTGCCTTTATTTTATTTTATTTTATTTTGGTGCTTTCAAGACAGTTTATAGCTCCTGGTGACTGCCTGGACAAGACTCTGCAGTTTTGTTGACAAGATCTTTCAGAAGTGGTTTGTCATTGCTTCCTTCCTAAGGTTGAGAGAAAGTGACTGGCCAAAGGTCAGCCAGCTGGCTATATGCCTAAGGATCTTCCCATTTCTAGCCCGGTTCCTTAGCCACTATATCAAAGTGCTTACTTTCAAGTTTTACTGATGCATAACAGGGATTCTTATTCTCTATACACTAATCAACCTTTTCTCAAGCAGGATAAATTTTATGCTGCGGTATTGTTTTTTTTAAAGCGAAACTTAAAGACCCATTAACCACAACTTGGTACAAAACAGGAGACTTCAATTGTATTTGTATTTAATATCAGAACTGAAGAGAAATCATAGCTTTTCTTAACAATATTTTATTCATGATTGGGATAATGTTTTTGTGCTGGTATTGTTAAACTCAAAATCAGAATTTTTTGCTAAATTGCTCAAATATATTAGGGGATCCTAACCTACTATCTGGAGAAATGAGTTTAAAAATGAAGGCAATGTTCATTTATTATTACGCTTCTATGTCACCCATCTCGCCAAGACAAGTTATATTGGTACTGCTTCAGATTAATCTAAGAAGAGAATGGTAAAAATAACTCGGCTTCTTAATTACCTGAAGAGAATGCTAATTCATACATACATATTTGTCTTGCTACTTTCTTTGGGGGTAAGCAACATATACAAAGTACAAAAAACCTAGGAGAAAAACTAAGAGTAACCCAAAATAGGGAAAGACAATGATTAGCTCATCTTGTACTTTAGCATATTGTTGCAAAACACCCTTGCTTTCCCCATTTTGAGGCATAACTTTGCAGTTCTATGGCAGAACTCTCTTGTGGAAAATGCTATTAAATATTGTTTTGTCCTGTAAATGTCATCTTTCTGTTTAGGAAGTCATGAATTAAATATGCTAATTGATGGTCCTATAATTATATTAATCTCACTGTGTATAAACTATATTGTTTTCAAAATGACTCCATTTTAACTTGTCAGTTTTGAAAACTGATTGTGCAAAAGAAAAATTGGAAAAGTTGGACATGTTTTTTGGATCTGAAAATCAGAACATCCACCATAAAGAGACCCAGTTTGGTCTAGTGGTTAAGGCACCAGACCAAAAACTGGGGACTGTGAGTTCTATTCCCACTTTAGCTGTGAAAACCAGCTGGGTGACCTTGGGCCAGTCACTCTCTCTCAGCCTAATTCACCTTACAGGGTTGTTGTTGTGAGTAAAGTAAGAATTACACCAGCCAGTTGTCATTCTTAGTTTCTAATGACACTGGTCTTATTCCTAAAATGGAGAAAATTATTTTGGTTATGCTTTCTGGTTTTCAACTAGTTACAATTCTATGGCAGAACTCTCTTGTTGAATATGCTATTATCTTGTTGAATATTATTTGCCTTTCATCCATCTCCATCAATGTCTTGATGATTTTGTTCTCTGATACCATAACTGCAAAAGTGAATTTTTAAACTGTTTTGAAATAGCAGGACTACAACAGAAATGTCATAGCAATGATCAAGGAAGAAGAAATGCACAAGGATAAAAAGGACAATAGTCATATTTTCTAGGACATGAGTTTTTCATCTTTTTAATATATATTTCAGTGATGTCAAAAACAGTAGTTTTCACATCAAAGCACTTTTTAAATGCTTTTATTGGGGAGATGAATCAGATATATTTTATACAAAGCTTTTTTCATTTTAAGTGAATAGAATGACCTGTAATTTATTATTTATCTGGAATCTCCACTTCTTCCCAAATATTGCATGAATTCTTAGCCTTCAGTTAAAAAGACCCACTTTGCGTGAGGTCTATGTAAGAGCTAGTTTGGTCTAGTGGTTATGGCACCAGGTTAGCAACCAGGGGGGCCTGAATTCAAATCCTGCCTTAGCTATGAAAGTTTGCTACCTTGAATTACTTGTAAAAATAAAGATGAAATACAAATACATAAATAAAAATAATTTTTCATTCTGCAGTTAAACCTAGAACACACCCTATTAAGTATCTATTTTTGAGCAAGGCCACAATCTCCTGGGGCAGTGAAGAGAATCCAGAACACTATATAATTTTTCTAATTTTCCTCTCCAAGATAAAAGAAAGGGTTATACCCTCAGAAGGAAAATTTGACATGGCATATGAAGCATTTAATCTAGGAGACATGCTCTTAGCAGCACTAGTTGTTTAGAATGAAAAAAATAAAAGGGTCTGGATAGTTCTAAACGTCTTCACCCTCAGCTATGTTCTTAGCCTAGAAGAAAATATAAACCAAACATTCATTCTCTTCCACTGTTCCTCCAGCAACATGAATAAATGGTATTTGGACCCACCAAATACCATTTATTCTGGCACCAGAAGTTCTGAATGAAACAAGGTCTCCTCTCAGAATGTTTCTTATCTTCTTATCACAGATATTAGTCCTTCATTTTTCAGCAAAATGCAAATATTAGTTAATACGTTTTTGTTCTCAGTAATCTTTCTTCATTATTATTTTAAACTACTGTAAACACATTAAAATATATAAATATGTACAACTCTGTATCCCTCGATAGACTTTTCCCTGTCTTATGTTCTAGTGCAGGGGTCGCCAACATTTTGGACCTCAGGGATCACCAAACTCATAATTTTAAATCCCAGGGACCACTAACTGTTTCTGTGGGCATGGCCTAATTTGTGGGTGTGGCTTGGTGGTCATGTGACTGGCTGGGCATGGCTTGTATGTAAATATAAATATTTATATAAATATTGAATGTTTTATTTAAAAAAAGAGCAACTTTTACCCAAAATCAGGCAAATCAGACAGACAGATTGAGTTGCTCACATAATCACAGATTCATTCAGAGATCTATCTATCTGCCATTGGCTAGCTCATTCTGTCACATAAAATTTGCTTGCCGTGAGTCTGCATTGAACAGTAGAACCTTCAGTCCTAAGGGAGTTTCGGCTGTGCTTAAAAGCAGACCCAAAGATCTAAAGACTAGCTAGAAAGCAAAAAATCCAACCATTTCCTGCTTCCTAGCTAATCTAAATCTCCTGGCACAGCAGAACAACTGATGGTTGGAAAAATAGCAATTTAGCAGCAAGTTTGCCAGGTAAGGAATGAGTGGAGGGGAGGGTGGGCCATGTGGATGGCGCAGCCTTGTGTTTCTGCGCAGCCTGGATTAATTGCTTTGGGGAGTGCTCTGGGGGTGAGATTTCTCTGCGGCCCACCAAAATTTTCTCGTGGCCCACCAGTGGGCTGCGGCCCGCCAATTGGCGACCACTGTTCTAGTGGTCAGTTCACTTTCTGTAAAATTTCTAGCACTCTAATGTATTATATTTATGTAGCGTATTCAAATATAGACTTCTAATACTACATTCCTATTGGTTAGTTAACACAGCGTAACGATTGGTTAAGAACAACGGGTTCCAATTGGCCGCATAAGCGGCGGGAAGTTTAAACACATGCCATTGGTTGCGAGCCGCAAGCAGCCGCTATAAAAAGGGCTGCCGCGGCTGGACTTCAGTTGAAGTTACTGGTTGCTAATAAAGAGCTGATTTCAACTCCGGTATTCGAGTCTGCTTTGTCCTGGTGATAGGACAATTTATTTATTGCTTGACATAATATTTTGAGGAGTAAGTACTCCAAATATTAGTTGCCCTTGTCTTAAAATCTTAATAGTTTTTGCCAGAATGTGTGTTCCTTCTTTTTTCCTTGATCTGGGCAATAAAAAAGATTTACTGAAATTTAGAACATACATTAAAATAAAAAATAAATAACCTTGCAAGAATGTTTTCTTGATCTTTAAAACTTACTTGGTTCTCTTCTGTCATTTGGGACTTGTTTATTATTTCTTTAAGTTTATCTCAAGTTAGATTATTTTACATTGAAATATTTTCTGGAAGAATTCATTTTCTCAGAAATATAAACATTTGCATTTTGCTTTCCTTTTTTTCTGAGAAATTCAAGATTCCATTTTTTTACTTATAATGTAATTCCTATTCTGGTATTTTCCTTCATGAATAGATTAGCAGAAGCATGCACATATTTTTCCTGGTTCAGGACACTGCTTCATCTTTGAATAGCATGTTAAGGACCATGCAATGAACTCATGAGTGAATAAGAATAATTGAGACTAATATATGAAATATTTATTTTTGTGCCTTAGCAAATTATCCATCATTCAAAGCAATTTCCAAAAGACCTCATGGTTTATTTGTGGTATTCACTGTCACCAGTAGAACTCCTAGCTGTTCTCCAATTTAATACACTGTACCATTGCTATGTATTGTCTATTTCTGTATGAATTCTTATTAAGATTCTTTATCATTCCATATCTCCCTATTGTTTCTGGCTTCTTCCACCTTTTCCAGCTCTAAACAAAATTCTGATTTATAATCTTGTTGAAATTTAATAGGATAGCTTTAAAGTTATAGCAATGTGCATAGAAAATATGCATGAGATAAGCTTTCCATTTCAATGTAATTAAACTAGAAGAGAACACTTGCACTTAAAAAAATATTCCAGAACTAGATCCCAAAATACTATGACCAGCATTTTTTCTTCCAAAAGATGAACTGTTAGGTTATATTTAGCAAGAGAGTGGTTTTTTAAAAAGTCTGCACTACTTGAGAGGCCTATTGAAGGAAAGCAAACAACATTCAGGCCACGGAAATAAACGATGTTCATTAAATATTCACAATCAGATTCTCCTTTTACATGGCTGGTGTTTTCAATGTCAATTTCTGTTTACAGTCAGCGAGCATTCTACACTAATGGAAACTGAAGGTTTAGCATATCTCTACTGGACAGGAAAGGGAAACAATTATTAGGTATCAGTGTTCAATACTATTTACTTTCAAATTGATTTGCCATGTAATTTCCTGTATTTAGTGCTTGACCTAAAATTTATTACTATGTACAGAATTCAGATTAATGTGCAATGTTTTTATGAACCATTGAAAACCACTGAAAATAGGCTATATATTAAAACCACATGCACCACATCATGAAAACATGATAGTTCAAGAAAGAGAACACTGCTTACCATTTTGAGCCAGATCACACTGACATTCAACTGTCTGCCATTTTCAGTAATAGGCAGCCCATTTGTAAGTATGATTTGCCTGTAAATTGAATGTTCTTAATCCAGGGACTGCCTGTATGTCATATTGTATTTGGTTATCGTAGTGTTATTTCCAGGCTTTCTGGGCAAGCTATAAATGCTATCCATTCATTGAACTATAGAGTCCTTGGTGCTCTTTGAGCTTGGTTGTTTATCTGAAAACGTTTCACTACCCAGCTAGGTAACATCATCTATGTACTTTGTATTTTTACCATATATTCTTATATATTTTCTAAAGATTTCTAGATTTAGTTAAAATCTGGGACTAATTGCTGACAAATAGAGTAAATACAGTACACATGTTCTTTCCCTTCTATGTGTAGTTTCATCTAGAATTTATTTTATATAATTTATTTTGAATTACTGATATTAAATAATTGAACATTTTGCAAGCTACAAAAAGTGTTTTGAATGCCAGATAGTCCCTTGGCTTAAATATGTATGGTTATGTTGTGTTATTTGTTATTGTAGTTTATGTTATACAGCATTTTTAAAAATAAATTACAGTAGTCTCATAGCTAAGCAATGATTTCATTCAATGTTTTTCTTCAATAGTGGTTCCTTTTTGTTTGATTTAAAGATCAGTTCCCTCTCTCCTTACTATTATCTCAGATTCCATTGGTGGGCCCTTTCCTGCTACCTCTCATCGATGCCACCACAAGCAAAAGCACTGTCTACCCATCTCACAGTGTGGCACTCTCTCTATCAGCCCACTGCTTTTTCATCCTCACACCAAGGGGTCACAGATCATTATGGATACCACTCAGAAAGTAGTCAAGCGACAGGCAAGTTTCTGCAATGCCATCACCTTCAGCAACAGGCCAATAGTCATCTATGAGCAAATCAGACTTAAGGTGAGTTGGTGCTTCTTTCCACTTTCTTTATTTTTAGCACAAAAATTGGCTTGATAGGCCAGCCTTTGCAGTATTTTCTCATATGTTTCCATATTGAAGGAGATACCAACTTTTGCAGAAATAATTTGATTGGTGGAGTTGGTATGTTCTGACTTCTCTCAGTTTAGCAGGAAAGTGTCCTTCTCTGCATGTTTCCTTGAATGAAGTTGTCCATGAGACCTGGAAAAATATTTCGTTTTTCTTCTTTTTCCAAGAGAAAAGATGGAGAATTCCAGAGATTCAACCTTCTAGAATAGAATGGAATAGAATAGAATAGAATAGAATAGAATAGAATAGAATAGAATAGAATAGAATAGAATAGAATTCTTTATTGGCCAAGTGTGATTGAACACACAAGGAATTTGTCTTGGTGCAAATGCTTTCAGTGTACATAAAAGAAAAGATACATTCATCAAGAGTCAAGAATCATAAGGTACAACACTTAATGATAGTCATAGGGTATAATAAGCAATCAAATCATACTAAGAAACAGTCAATATAAATCGTAAGGATACAAGTGACAAAGTTACAGTTATACAGTCAGAAGTGGGAGGGGTGAGTGATAAGGAGTGATGAGAAGACTAATTGTAATAGCAGTGCAGACTTTGTAAATAGTTGGACTGTGCTGAGGGAATTATTTGTTTAGCAGAGTGATGGCGTTCGGGAAAAACTGTCCTAGTGTCTAGTTGTTCTGGTGTGCAGTGTTCTATAGTGTTGTTTTGAGGGTAGGAGTTGTCCAGGATGTGAGGGGTCTGTAAATATTTTCACAGCCCTCTTTTTGACTTGTGCAGTATACAGGACCTCGACGGAAGGCAGGTAGGTAGTAATTATTTTTTCTGCAGTCCTAATTATCCTCTGAAGTGTATGTCTGTCCTGTTGGGTTGCAGAATCAAATCAGACAGTCATAGATATTATGGAATATAATATTCTATAATAGAATATTCTTTTCAGATAGCAAATGTTCCTCTAAAAATTATTATCTTGAAAGAATTTTCAATTTTAGCAAATTGGACTATCAATCCTGGTCCAGAATCACGATTGTATCAAGATTTTTATTCTTTTTCTCCTCTATATTTCTATAACAAATTGAATCAGCTGGGAGTGTGATTTATGTCTAGAGTTGATGGTGCAGCAAGACATTATTTGCTCAGCTAAGGAACTTTACTCAGCTACAGGTACTAGTATCTTGGTACCAATAGCTGGTCTTTCTTCATAATAAAATACCTGCTTGCCCAATTTCTTTTGAGTGCTGGAGAGGAGGGCTAGCACATGCTATCTCCTCTCTTTCTCCCATTAAAAATTTCCATTATAGGATGTGAAAAAGGATATATTATATCAAATAAATGTGGAACCACTAATTATAATCACATTTCATATGCTTCAATAATAGTAAAAATCCTTATTTAAACAAGTGCTTAAGCAAAGAAACAATGCCATGCTGTTAAGCATTATTACTAAACTTTAGTTTAAGTTATTACATATTTATTCTGTTTCCATTTAGAAACATTACAGCACCACCATACCTTGGTATTATCTCTGTTTCATCATTATAACTTTATGGGTGGATCCACAGGTTGCTATATTTTATTTAAACTCCATCTCCACCATCCCCATGATTACGGCATTGTCCAATTTCTGCAGCTGCAGACTTCTGAAATATTTCTTGTTTAACCTGCTCTCTGGAAAACCAAATTAAGGAATTTAATTCCTTAAATTGTTAAAAGTGTAATTTACTTGAAAAGAATTATTTTACACTTGGAGTACTATCTGGAGATGAATTAAATATAAAAATATTTGGTGTTATTTTTGCATGGATGGGACAGAAAAATAAATGCCCTGATTGCATCTAGTAACAGCAAATAGATATTTGCCAGGAACAGGCAGGTTAGATTTATAGACAAAGATTGCATTATATGGATTAAATCATGGCAACATTGGAATTACTGTGAAATTGCCTTTAGACCAGTGGTGGTATTCATCAGGTCTGACCAGTTCTAGAGAATCGGTAGCGGAAATTTTGAGTAGCTCAGAGAACCAGCAAATACCACTTCTGACTGCCCCACCCTCATCTTTTCTTCTCCTCTGCCACACCCACCAAGCCAAGCCATGCCATGAGCACAGAGCCGGTAGTAAAAAGATTTGAATCCCACCACTGCTGTAGACACACCATGATGATTGGGAGTGACACACAACCTATTGTTACAGTATTTTGTATCATATCCTTATTCCTTTCAAAAACAGATCTCATAACATACTGTATTCATATTTCCACACTTTGTGCAAGGACAGTTTCATCCTCTATATATTGCCATCATCAGATTGCTAGATGTGTTAAACTTCCTTATCCATTCATATTCCCAATCCTATGCATACCTCACAAAGAGGCAAAGTAATTACATTGATTTTGTTCTGTTTCCCTCTTTTAGATCACAAAGAAGCAGTGTTGTTGGAGTGGAGCTCTTCGACTGGGATTTACATCCAAGGATCCCTCCAGGATTAACCCAGAAACTCTGCCCAAGTATGCATGCCCAGATCTGGTTTCTCAAAGTGGATTTTGGGCAAAAGCCCTTCCAGAAGAGTTTGCAAACGAAGGAAATATCATTGCATTCTGGGTGGATAAAAAGGGGCGTGTATTTTATCGCGTGAATGATTCTGCTGCCATGTTGTTCTTCAGCGGGGTAAGGACAACTGAACCATTGTGGGCTTTGATTGATGTCTATGGACTGACTCGTGGAGTGCAACTGTTAGGTAGGTACATATCTCAAAACAATATGGCATTGTTGTGAGTTGCTATGGTATATCCTTGTATTCTTGAGAAGAAATACTTTAATTCTTGTCTTATCTGACTTAATAACGACTCTCCAGTGGTTGAACAACAGAATCAGGCCATTTGTAGTGATGTACGTCTCTGAAACAATATAGCCATCCATGCATTTTTATCTCTTGATTTCTGTTTCTAACTCCATATCCTGTTATGCTTATCTTCTAGTCACTGTTTCTTGTTCTAGTTCCAAAGGTCAAGAAGATCAAGAACAATGCAGCAGATTGTCAGGACTCAGCTGGCATTATAAACTTTATAGAGAGTTACTGCAGGCTTTTTGCATTTTATTGTCATTTAACTTTTTGGCATATAGAAACAAAGAAGACTTCTTTAATCCATGCCAAGCCACTTCCATGTGGTACATATGGAGAATGTCCTTCATTGGACGATTAACTAAAGAGTTGGAAGTGAAACGCTTTTAACTTAACTGACTAGAAAATCTGTAAAATGGTCTTTTTTTTTTTTTTTTAAAAAAATCCAACTGGAAAAGTAGGTAGTTCAATAATGGAAAAATATAAGTATTATTGCTCAGGCCTTACATTCTCTAAAGGAGTGCTGTTTGTGTCAGGTTTCCAAGTGGTGAAATCCATTTAAAAAAGAAAATAACAAAGTCCATCTTCCAAGACAAATTCTTTTATTTAGGAAAGCATCAAATTGGCAAAGTCCATGGTAATTCTGGATCTGACAAAACCCAAATTACCCCACAATATTAAAAGTTAGAAACAACCCCCAAAATCACATTCTCCAATAGAAATAATTCAACTTTGCTTGATGTCATAAATCTCCACCTCAAGGGGCCCCAGCACGGACAGCTCATTTCCCACGGGAAGGAGAATCCCCTAGCCAAAACAACTCTCTTTATCTCCACTCCTCCCCCATTAGGAATGTGGCAAGCCCAAAACCCTTCCCCCCATGACTGTCACAGAGAAAGTAAGAAAAAGAATATATACTAAGCCTAACTAAAAGGCTACACATATGTCAATTCCTGGCTTTACTTTTATAAAAACTAGTTCATGCCTGAACTGGATTAATCCATAGCCTCCCTCCCTCTCCCCCCCCCACTTTTTCTTTCTCTCTGGTTTGTGTGTGTGTGTGTGTACTGGAAATAGTTTGTGTCAGATTTCAAAATAGGAAGTTCTGCATGTCAAGGAAATGTCATAACAGCCAAGGCATTCAGAAGCTTCATCAGGCCATTTTGAAGGAAAGGAGGAGAAATGAGATAAGACTGTTTCTGCCTTTGTGCAGTGGCTAATCAAACTAAAGTGGGTTGCCTAAGACAATGTAAAACACAGCGTGCAAACTCGACCACAGTACTTGAGCCAGCATAAGCCAGAAAACATTATTGTCATCTTGAAATAAGAAAATACAGGCAGACATCCTATTTACGATGAGTTGGAGGTGAATAGAAGGCAACATCATTTATTCCTGCCCTCCAGAAATGGTTGGTGGCCCAAACTCATAAGAGGCAAATATAGCTAATGTCCCCAATCCCTAGGGCAGGTTCTGTCATTGAGGAGAACGCAATCTAATGTCTGTTCTATATGTCAGTCTCTTTAAAGTTATTGGGAGACAACTTCCGCATTATCTTTATTGAACCTGTTATTTTCTGCATGCAAAACTTGTGCTCTTTCACAGATACCTAAAATATATATCATCATATAATATATAATCTCCAAATACATTTCTATGTATTCTATGCTTGGTGCCCTTTTTACATTTTTACATTTTGTTTATAAGGACATCAAAGATCAAGCAAACATTTCCAGAATTGGAAGCCAGAAATTACTATGAAAATAAATATCATTAATAAAATATTTTTGTGATGACAGACCATTGGTGCATATTTTAAAATATGGAATGTACTTTGTTCATTTCCCATGTCTTGCATATCTCTGTTACAACTGGGATAGGGAAATTAATTTCAGGCTGCATCCACAAAGACAATTAATTGGTTATTGCTTTATATAAATCTTAGATTTTAAGTGCAATTGCTGATGTTAAAACTACTAGTTTACAAAACTGAATCTGTTTATTGGACTCTGAAAAAAATACTCTTCTGCTTTATTGCATAATAAAGGTATCACAAATAGTGCTCCTTTAATGAAAGTCAGGGTGATGCACTAATTTGCATTCATTTCCATAAAACATTTATTCCAGTAGAACACATAGTGACCCTGAATGATCAAAGCCTTGTCCAGAAACGGAAGGAAATAAATTCAAGAATTGATTTATATAGTATGTATGTATGTATGTATGTATGTATGTATGTATGTATGTATGTATTTATTTATTTATTTATTTATTTATTTGCTCTATACTCGTGCTTTGCCACGAAACTATGTGGTTGGGCTTAGTTTTTGTAGAGGAAAATAAGGGGGGAAAAATTCTGCCTCTGCCTATCAGCATCCATTGATATTCATTAGGCTAGCGTCCTGTCATTGTGTGAGAGAGTTGAGGGCTGTTTGGAAAGTGAAACAGTATTTGCTGTGTGAGCAAGAAGGAGACAGTAAGGAGCCTGGGCATGGCTTAACTCAACTGTTCTATACTAAAGTTGTTTGATGCTGTGAAACTAAAACTGAAACTGAAACTCCTCTCCTCTGCTTGTGTTTTGCACTTGGAACAGATTTCTTTTCAGGTGGGGAAGGGGAGTAGAACTCCTTAGCATCAGAGCATGTTAATAATAATACCCTGTTTCTCCAACAATATGGCCTCCCCCAATAGGAAGTCCCAGCATGTTTTATAGGCATGAAATGAAATTAAGCCCCTCCCCCCCAAATTAAGGCCTATATTAAAACATGCGAAATGGGGGGGAATGGTGGGGGGGCTTGCCGTTAGGAAGTACTTTTGTTGCACACCTGGATATTGTGCTGCCTGCGTTGACCCAATATGAAGTGCCCCACCAACGCTGAGGTCAACATCCAAGCCATCGCTGCCCACCCGCCCAAAGATGCAAGGGGGGGAAATTAAGTCACCCCCGAAAAGACAGCCTAGCCATTTTTTCGGGGCTCAAAAAAAATAAGACCCGGCCTTATTATATGAGAAACACGGTATATGAAATACTAATGATCTGATGGTCATTTTGAAAAATCCTTTCTTAGGGAGCACCTAAAAGCTAAGAGGAACATATGTGCCAAATTTCAAGTTTCCTGGAGATTTTGTGATGATGCATGAATGGATTTTCGTTTTTATATATATAGATTTATTTATTTATGTTTTATGTTTTATTTATGTTTTATTCATAAAATTTAGTTGCCTCTCATCTCGTATCCAATGATTTAACAATAATACTAGAAATCATTATAATTTATTAGAGAGATTTTCCCAATTGTTTGGTCCTTTAGATATATCAGAATGTTTTTTACATTTTATAGCAATCTTCTGACACTGATTGATTATGTGCCATCAAGTGAGTGTTGACTCTTAGCGAGTACAGAGAATGTCTCCAGGACAATCTGTCCCTAACCTGTTCCTTAAAGCAGTGATCCCCAACCTTTTTGACGCAGCGGCCCGGTACCGGCATCAGCTGGGCGCCGCGGCCCGGTACCGGCATCAGCTGGGCGCCGCCATCTTTTTTTGATGAAAAAGTGCTTCCGGTGACCTCACCGGAAGAACGTTTTCATCAAAAAGATGGCGGCCAGCTTCGTGAGCTTTCCGGGTAGAAATGGCTTTCTACCGAAAAGCTCATCGAGCGCGGCGGCGCCATCTTTTTGATGAAAAGCGTGCTTCCGGTGAGCTTTCTACCCGAAAAGCTCACCGGAAGCACTTTTTCATGAAAAAGATGGCGGCGCCCAGCAAGCCGCGGACCGGTAGGAGTTGTTCCGCGACCGGACCGGTCCGCGGACCAGTGGTTGGGGACCCCTGCCTTAAAGGACTTCTAATGCCCATTGACAATATAACTGAGACTATCCACCTTGCTTTTGGCTTTCTTCTTCCCCTTTCCTTCCACTTTTTTCAGCATCAGAGCCTTCTTCAGAGAACTAGGTCTTTGCATAAAGTGCCCAAAACAAGATAATATGAGCCTGCTAATTAGTGCCTCAAGTGAGAACTCTGGTTTGATTTGTGTTTTTTTGATAGATTTGTCTTCTTAGCTGTCCCTGGTAATCTCATGGTATTTGCTCAACACCAGATTTCAAAAATGTCAGTACTGTTTCTATCCTGCTTACATTCACTTTCACTTCCATAGAGTGTTAGAAGGAATACTACTGCTTGCCCTCGTCTACTTTTTGTAGATTTAGGACACTGCATGCCATGTGTTCCAAGGTCTTCACTGGAAGTTCACCAATCTTATTTCATTCTTCAACACAGTGATTAAATTAGTAGACCAGCAAAATACTGTGGACATAATATATTTAGATTTCAGCAAGGCATTTGACAAAGTAGACCACAACCTACTTCTTAGTAAGCTAGAAAAATGTGGAATAGATAGCACCACCACTAGATGGACTCGCAACTGGCTGGCAAACCGTACTCAATGAGTAGTCCTTAATGGGTCTAAGTCTACATGGACGGAAGTAAGCAGTGGGGTGCCACAAGGTTCTGTCTTAGGCCCAGTACTCTTCAATATCTTCATTAATGACTTAGATGAGGGAATAGAAGGGGAACTTACCAAATTTGCAGATGATACTAAGCTGGCAGGAATAGCTGACATCCAAGAAGATAGGCTCAAGATCCAGATGGATCTTGACAGACTAGAACACTGAGCCATATCTAACAAAATGAAATTCAATGTAGAGAAAAGTAAAATCCTACACTTAGGCAAGAAAAACCAAAAGTACACATATAGACTGGGTGAAACCAGGCTCAATAGCAGTAACTGTGAGAGGGATCTTGGAGTCTTAGTGGACAACCAGATAAATATGAGCCAGCAGTGTGCAGCAGCAGCCAAAAAAGCTAATGCAATCCTAAATTGTATTAACAGAGGGATACAATCAAGATCAAGGGAAGTACTAATACCACTCTATAAAGCCTTAGTAAGACCACACCTAGAGTACTGCATGCAGTTTTGTTCACCACATTACAAAAAAGATGTTGAGACTCTAGAAAAAGTACAGAGAAGAGCAACCAGGATGATTAGGGGACTGGAGACTAAAACATATGAAGAACGGTTACAATCTAGTGAAGAGAAGGACCAGGGGAGACATGATAGCGGTCTTCCAATATTTGAGGGGCTGCCACAGGGAGGAAGGGGTCAAGCTATTTTCTAAAGTGCCTGTAGGCCAGACAAGGAATAATGGATGGAAACTAAACAAGGAGAGATTTAACCTGGAAATAAGAAGAAACTTTCTGACAGTGAGAACAACCAACCAGTGGAACAGCTTGCCCTCAGAAGTTGTGGGAGCACCATCACTTGAGACTTTCAAGAAGAGATTGGACTGCCATTTGTCAGAAATGGTGTAGGGTCTCCCGCTTGGGTGGCAGGGGGTTGGACTAGATGACCTACAAGGTACCTTCCAACTCTGATTATCTGTTAAATCTGGTGCTACTCTTTCTTCCCTGAAACATTCCTTTTCTCTTGACGATTGATTCTAAAAAGTAGAAGGTATCTATTACTTCTTATACAGTACTGCTTTAGTGTCTTCATTATCATGTCTAAGACTGGTTGTTGCATTTGTTATCTGTTAGATTATTCCTCTTTGTACTGTATTTCATGTTAATCTAATTCTTTTTCTTATTCCTCGATTTTCATTATTAGAGATTGCAGATCAGTTGCATTTTTGGCTATCAGCATAGCGCATATTCTTGATATTACTTCTTTTAAATTTTAAAACCCACACTCATCTCCCAATCTACCTTCTCATAATATATACTCTGCATATATGTTGAAAAGGGAGAGAATAGTGTTGTTTCACTCTTTTGCCAATTGGAACTAGTCTGTCTCACTATGGTCTGTACTGGGGCATCCAGAACTGTACATAGGTTTTACATCAGAACAATGAAATGTGACATTATCCTTTTTCTAAGCACATTCATGGCTTAATACGACTGACACAATCAAAGATATTTCTCTAATCAAGCACATATGAGCTTGTTTTAGTATTCTTTAGCTTTTTCAATTACTGTATCCAGTGGACATTAACAATAATGTCTCATGGTCCTGAGTCTTTTCTTAAGCCATCTTGAACATCTGCCATAATAGGCTTATCACTGTTCTGGCATCTTGTGCTACTGCAGAATGCTTTTCCATAATCTCCTAGGAGACTAACATTTTGTTTTAACTTACTTCACATTTTCATTTCAGAATATTGTAGAATTTCCTGCTTTCTTTTATCATCTGACATTGGGAACTGTCAGTAGGACATCTGAAGATAACTCTATCTACCAGGGAATTTCTCTAATAGTTTTTGCTCTGATTTTTTTTTGTCAATATTTAATGTAGTTTATGCCTGCTGATTTTTAATTAATGTCAGAGACAACAACCCATCCCAGTAGGAAAGAACATCTTTTTTTCACTCTGAAAAAAGCAGTTCTGAATGTACATCTTAAAATCTTTCTAAAATATTACCCCACCACATCTTCAAAAGGAATTTCATTCTAAGGGAAACGTTTCTTTCTATAACTTTACATCTTTTTCAGTTTTATGTCAAGTGATAGTTTAATTTAGAACAACTTTATATTTCTTTTCTTCTCATCTCCTTTTCTCATCTTTGAGATGGAACCTTCTGAGACTGTTAATTAAATCAGATAGTAAATATCCAAGATAAAAGTCATCTGGGTAGGTTGAATCTCCATTAATAATTTGCTTTTTATAGAGTTAAATAGTGTCCCCAAATGTCCTGGCAAAGACTACATCATACAAGAAAATGAGCAGTAGTTTCAAGATGACCAATTACATGGGCAAAGCCATTCATTCTATGAAATGTTCTTATACCACTGTAAAGATACAAGATAGCTGTAGACAAAGCATTAAATTTTTCTAATGTCGTATCTTGTCTCTAGTTGTATGATGTCTTGTCTATAGTTGTCTGATGTGTCAATTGGTCTCACACATGTGGCAGGCAAAGGTTGATTACCCAAAATAGACTCCTACTGCCACATAGGATTTTGCTTCCTGACTTTCTATACATGTTATTCTCTGTCTTACTTGGCTTTGGTATGATCATTGGCTAAGGCTAATGTGGCTTCCAGTTAGAAGTCCAGTAATTTAAATTATGTAAAGTGGCCCCTTATCATTTGCTGAAAAATTTGTCAAAGGAAATCAAAGAGACCAGACCATAAAAAGATTAGACCATACCACTCCAATCTTAAGATGTTTTTATAGGGTCCAATTTTGTACAGATGTTGTATTTGGCCTTCAGCAATAAATCATTTGATTGCAGCTACAAATAATACTCCCTAAGATCTGTAGCAGTTTTGAATAGCCAAAGTTGATCCCTCTGAATTCTGTATTCTAAAGCTTTCTGCGGTATGTTATTACCCAGGTACTTAAATTGTATGGCCAGTTGCATCTCATGACCATTTAGTGTCCATCTATAGTCTATGAACTTTATGGGATATGCAATAAGTTATTTTCATAACTGATCTCAAAACTTTCTCAGAGCAGAACTGTGACAAGGACATAGCCTCTGTAAAGCAACCTGTATTAATGCCAGTACCACTACATCATCTGCATATGAGAGGAGATAGAAATGCTTCTCAAAAATCTTGAAAACTTGTCAAGGTTTCCCTGGCATAAAAACCTTGGATTGATTTTTATTTTTAAACTGTCATGAAATTTGTATAAAGATAGGAGCAAAAACTGTCAACTGAGGGTGCATTCAATTTTTGCCTTAACCTATTTCTGGAAATTGAGTCAAACACATAGTTAAAATCAACCAAAGCAACATATAATGTTGGTTTTAATTTATTGAAATAGTTATCAACCATGAATTGTAATACAAGGGCTTGATTTATATGGTAGTGTCTTTCCCTACCCTGCACCCTCCACCATCTATCAAGATATGTTCTATCTTAACCTAATTAAACAACTTCCTTTTAGATGAATGACATACATTTGTGGATGATATTGTGGAAGTTAATACTTAACCTCAGAACCTTATAAAAATCCATCCACCCATTCAGTCATTGAAGTTTCTGAAAACCAAACAAACAGAGACTTTCTTTCCAACCAGCCAGCCAGCCTCCATTTTATTTCCAGCGTCTTTCTCCTGCCTTGTAACTGGGCCAGATTTCTCCCATCCCCCACTATTATAGTTCCTGATAATCAGTTGCATCTTTTTCTCACCCTGACACTAAAATACAATATGTTATGTTCTGAGCATGGGCGCAAGGAACGGAGATGAGGCAGAGAACTAGTGAACTTCAACCCTTTATTAATGATTAAGAACAGAGCAAAAACCCTGGGCAGCAGCAGCTCTTTTATAGAGCTGGCTGCTGACCCGTTAACCAATGATTTGCGTTCAAACGTTTAAATTGTACCCAATGAGAGATGTTCAGCTAATAGCCTATCAGGCTGCTCCATAAGGACCAATCCCAGCTCGCTATTCATGGGCCAATCAAAGGTGCAGGATTACGAGCCTGCTTTCTCATAAGGTTGACAAGTTTTTATTAAATGGTTTTTTATTAGTTCATAACACCCCTCCCCCCTAGGTTCCGTTTGAGGGGTGCGGTAACATACTCGCGTAGATATGCATGCCGTTTTACCTGCCTGTTTGATTTTCGCTGCTCCACTGGTTTTTGTCTGCAGTCTGATTCCGGTGGAGCGTTTTCAAGGTTTTCTGGTACGGCTAGTTCTGTTTCTGTGCGGGAGGACTCGGCACGGCTATCGTTGTTGTTATCCCAGTCTCCTAGGCTTACTTCCGGGTCCCGTGGGCTTGCCTCCCTCATGCTAGTTCCCCGCGGTGATGCCATCCCGCTTCCTGATTCTTCTTCAGCTTGCACGTTTCTTTGGTTGGGTTGCTGGGTCCCCTTGATTACGTCGTCATCTATTTCGTTTTCGGCCTCCTCGATATCCCCTCCCCCCTCAGTTTGCGAATTAGGGGAGTCGCGGAAGGTGGGTGGCAATCTGGATCGAAGCTGATCTATATGGCGTTTCCATGCTCTCCTGTCATTAGTCTGTAGGCGGTAGGATCTGGGGCCGGTGGGTTGGGTAATGGTTTCAGGGACCCATAATGGGTCGCCAGAAAAGTTTTTAGCAAACACCAAGTTGCCTACCTTGAATTCGCGGCACTTCCCGCTAGATCCGAAAGGCTTTTCTGGTGAATAAGAAGGATGTAGACGGTTGAGGTGGGAGCGAAGTCTCCGCCCCATTAGCAGTTCGGCAGGCGTCTTATTCGTGATGCTATGTGGGGTGATGTGTTGAAGCAGGAGTATTCGGTTGAGCTTGTCGTCGATGTCCCCATAGTCCATTTTATGTAGGGTTTTTTTGACGAATTGTACCATTCGCTCCGCCCTTCCGTTGGCCGCAGGGTGCGCTGGCGAGGTTAGCGCATGGCGGATGCCCCGGTCCGCTAGGTACTGTTCAAATGCCAGGGCAGTGAACTGGGGCCCGTTATCAGAAACTAAAACATCTGGTAACCCATGTGTTGCGAATAATTGATTCAGTTTGTTAATGACTGACTCCGTTGTGGTTGTCTTCATCTTCTGGATTTCTAGCCAGTTTGAATAGGCGTCGACTGTTAATAAAAACATGTGTCCTTTGGTGGGTCCCGCAAAATCAATGTGGATGCGGGACCACGGACCCCGAGGGGTTTCCCACTCAGTTGGCGTTGCTTTAGGTGGGGCGTTGCTAACGTCTTGGCACTTCCGACACGTGGTTACCCAGGCTGCGATCTGCTTATCGATGCCTGGCCACCACGCGTAGCTTCGTGCGAGCGCCTTCATGCGCACGATGCCCAGATGTCCATCGTGCAATACTTTTAGAACAGTCTGTTGTAGCCTCTCTGGGACGACGACTCTATCCCCCCAGAGAACGCAGCCTTTCTGGGAGAAAAGTTCTGTCTGCCGATTCTTGAATGGCGCGAAATCATCGTGGAGTTGGTCGGCGGGTCATCCTCGTTCGACCCAGCTGAGAACTCGTGCCAGGACAGGATCCCGTTTTGTCTCGATGGCGATGTCTCTCGCTGTTAGTGGCAGTGAGTGCAGCATTTCGATTTGGAGTGTCGTGAGGGTTGGAGCTGGGTCGTTGATGGTTTCCGGAAGTGGGGAACGGCTTAAAGCGTCAGCGTGGGGAATGGCTTTTCCCGGGCGATGTTGCAACAGATAATTGTAGGCAGCTAGGAACTCAGACCAACGAGTCATTCTTGGCGATAATATATAGGGGGTTGGCTTGTCTCCCGCTATAATACCAAGCAATGGTTTGTGATCCGTGATTATCGTAAATGCTCATTCATACACGTATTCATGAAAGCGCTTCACAGCAGATACAACAGCAACAGCCTCTTTATCGAGTTGGCTATAGTTCCTTTCAGCCCTTGATAATGTTCGTGAGAAAAATGCAATAGGTGCTTACCGTTTGGTAGCACATGGCTTAAGATTGCTCCCACTCCAAACGGTGAAGCGTCGCATGTAATAGTTAAGGGTAAAGTCTCGTTGTACTGCATCAATACAGCGTCGGAGGTTAGTAAGTCTTTTACTTGTTGGAAGGCGTGTTCCTCTCGATGTCTCCAAACCCAGGTTGCTCTTTTATCGAGAAGTCTGTGTAGGGGCTCAGCTACGGTCGCCTTCTGGGGCAAGAAGATGTTGTAAAAGTTAATGAGCCCCAGGAAGGCTTGGAGGTCTGTTCTATTTTTAGGTGTTGGGGCGTTTTTAATTGCTTTTAGCTTGTTATCAATGGGATGGATTCCTTGACTATCGAGAAGGTATCCAAGGAACTCCACCCTCTCAGTACACAGTTGACATTTATTTTTTTTAACCTTCAGGCCGGCGTCTTTAAATTTCTGTAGAACCATTCTGAGGCGCTTTTCTAAAATATCTCTATTAGGGGTGGCGATTAAAACATCATCAAAATATGGTATGACCCCTTTTATGCCTTGTAAAAGTCTCTCCATTAAACTTTGAAAAATTCCCGGAGCTACGCTCACTCCGAATTGGAGTCTATTGCACTTAAAAGCGCCTCTATGCGTAACGATAGTTTGTGCTTCCGCAGTTTCTGCATCTACGGGCAACTGTTGGTACGCTTGTGCTAAATCCAATTTAGCGAATATCTTCCCACCACCCAGGGAGTGGAGAAGGTGTTGAACCACCGGCACCGGGTAAGCACTCTGCTGAAGTGCGTGGTTCAAGGTGGCCCGGTAATCCCCACAAATTCTTAACGATCCATCTGGTTTAATGGGTGTTACAATTGGGGTTTCCCAACGGGCGTGGTCGGTTGGTTCTAAAACACCCTGGGCTATTAATTTATCGAGCTGCTCGTCAATCTTTGGTTTTAGTGCAAAAGGCACCCGACGAGGCTTAAGGCGGATGGGAGCTACTTCAGGATTAAGGTTAAATGATATTGGGGTCCCCTTGTACTTGCCTAGCTCTTCTGAAAAAACGTCCTGGAATTCTTGGACGAGAGACTCCTCCCAGTCATTGCTCTCGGCTCGGTGGACGCCGGCTACCTCGATCCCGAGCGGGGCGAACCATTGGAGGCCTAATAAGCTAGGCCTGTCACGGTCGACGACGGTCAGCGGTAGTGATGCGGTACGATTTTTGAAGGAGACTTGGACTTGGCTGGAACCGACGACCGGGATTCTGTTGCCCTGGTAATCCTTGAGTATGATCCTTTGGGGGCTGAGGTCCTGACGACGGATGGCCGGGATTAGTTGTTTGAGGGTCTTCCAGGACACCATCGACAGAGACGACCCCGAGTCGACTTCCATCACGCAAGGTTGATTCTCGATGGCGACCCTCACTCGGATCTTTCTTGCATCTAAGGATGAAGCATGGCCGATGGTAATAGTTTGGTGTGCCTCTTCTCGTCTCGTTGAAGTGGCAGGTGCTTTATTTCTGTAGGAGTGGTTGTTCCATTGGTGGTTCTGGCGGTTTCGATTCACAGGAGGATATCCTGTAGACTGGCTGCAGTTATTCTCCCTGCGCTTTGGGCTGGACCCTCGCTTGCTTCTACAGACCTTTGTGATGTGGCCTCTTTTTCCACAGGAACGGCAGAGCGCGTCGAGGAATTTGCAATCGGATCGTGAGTGGTTTGCCCCACAACCCGCGCATTGTCGTGGGAATCGTTGGTTTTGTTGGTCTCGTTCGGACCGGAGTCGGTTGACCTCTTCCTCATCACTTTCTGATGGGGATTCCAGGTCCTCATGGTGCGCCGTTGTTGAGTGCCTCTCGGGGCGAAGCGAGGTATCATTCGCGAGTTGACGGAGCAGTGCGTTGGTGCGGCGCATTCGAGCGGCCGACTTCCTGGTTGCTTCTGCTGTGGTAGCGTCTGCGATGGCATCGGCAAGATCGATGTCCCCTTTGGCCATGATCTTGCTCTGCACCGTGTGGTCATCTAATCCCAGAACTATGCGGTCTCGCAAGGCTTCTTCGAGGTTTGAAAACCCACAGAGGCCACCCAAGTTCTGGAGGTCAGCGATGAAGTCTGCAAGACTTTCGCTTTTCCGTTGGTCCCTCTGGTAAAACTCGTGCCTATGGACAAGTGTTGGCACTGCGGGTGCATAGTGGGCCCGTAGAAGGGGCGTGAGGGTGTCCCAATCCATCGTTTTCACCTCAGCCGGTTTTGCAAGTGATTTCGCCATCTTAAATACGGCAGGCCCGCAATGGGTCAGGAATATTGCTTGCTTCTTGCCGGTCGTAGTGTCCTTTAAGTTATTGGTCTCCAGAAACATCTGGAACCGATCCATATACGAGTCCCAGTCTTCGTTTGCCGGGTCAAATGGAGCGGGTGGTATAGCACCGCTGGCCATATTGCCGTTGTTGGTGCGCCTTCAGCCACGTGCTCTGTTTGGCAGCTCTGTTGTCTCTGCATCCCACCCTCGTCGCCAGTGTTATGTTCTGAGCATGGGCGCAAGGAACGGAGATGAGGCAGAGAACTAGTGAACTTCAACTCTTTATTAATGATTAAGAACAGAGCAAAAACCCTGGGCAGCAGCAGCTCTTTTATAGAGCTGGCTGCTGACCCGTTAACCAATGATTTGCGTTCAAACGTTTAAATTGTACCCAATGAGAGATATTCAGCTAATAGCCAATCATGCTGCTCCGTAAGGACCAATCCTAGCTCGCTATCCATGGGCCAATCAAAGGTGCAGGATTACGAGCCTGCTTTCTCGTAAGGTTGACAAGTTTTTATTAAATGGTTTTTTATTAGTTCATAACACAATACTTACAAGTTTGATATATATAACATTTGTACCCATTGATGGCACCCAAAACCATTTCCTTGCAATATGCTGAGTAGAATGGCAGACCTGGAGGAAAGGATTATGGTGAAACCCCATGGAGATCTTTTTCATTAGATTAACAAACAGTTTCAGTCAGGTAGCTACATTAACAGAAGTACAAGATGCATATGAAAAAAATAGAAATAATAAAAAGAGAATTACTCCAATATAAATAAAGAGACAGGTATCACACATGATTTATCATGTGTAAAGCTTACTACATTATTGCTATTGAGGTAAAATTAATCCAAATTTGATAAAATTGTAGTTCTTGTCTCAAATGTTTCATTATTTTAACTTTATCTGTGATTTTCTTCTAGCATGGCAATTGAAGAGATCTTGTTCATCCACATCTTAAATGTTATCTAGAGTTTTTCAGTGTCACACAATTATTATTTTGGTACTAAAATTAAATAGATAAATACATTTTTAATTTTTAAGCTATAAATAAATAAATGAGCCTAACTGTGGGGAGCATTCAATTCTTTGTGATGTTAGCTTCTCCCAAAATTTTATGACAAAAAGGTATAATCAGATAACCATCACAAATGAAAAAACAACCCCCTCCAAAAAACCTATTTCCAACATTTGGAAGAATAGTTTTGATATATATGTGCCAGTCTAATGAAAATCAAGTGATACATAACCCTCTTTTGCAGTTTTTACATTGTAGCTGAGATGAATCTACCTTTCCATAATTTCTGCCAATTTATTTCCTGAATGGGATTCCCAATGTTCCAAACTTCCTTTAAACCAAATGGTGGGTCTCCTATTTCTAATTGCAGTAATAACCTGTAATTTTTTTTTTTTTGAGATTATTCCTTTCCTATTTAAGGTTGTTCTTAAATAGTGAAGTATTAAATTCTCAAAAATTATGTCAACAAGGGTGCTTTTCAAAAGGCAACTGGACTTTCTTGTTTGTTTGTTTTCTTGAAAACAGTTCACTTCAGAAACTGAAGAAGCTTCTTGGGGGAGAAGTGAAACATTTTCAAGAAAAAGTCCAGTTACCTTTTGAAAAAGCATCCTTGCAGAAATCGTTACCTGGATGATTAAGAATCTCCATAGACAATATAAGACCATGTTGCTAAAGCTCTTTCTGTTACACAAAAAGATATGATACCCAAAGAGCCATATAATTTTGTATTATTCTCTCTGATTTTATTGGGTTTCCTTATTATTATGAAAAAAATAGTCTATGAAGATTGTACTATCTCAAAAATTTAATTTTTAGTCAAACCATAATGATTATCCTAATCTATATATGTTATTTAAGGAGTTTAAGGAGAAGTATCTTTTTTCAAAGCTTCAAAATTTGAAACATCAATTTAGTTACAGCATTTCAAGCTTCTTTATTCTAGAAAAATATTTTAGGTGAAAAAATAATTGATTTACAAAATTATTTGGCTGTAATATACTGTAGTTCCAATCTGAATCTGTTGTTTAGAAAAGTCTTTCAGAATAAATGGAATCATATGTTCTAACTGTGTTGCTTCATAATACATTATTAAATTGGGTATGCCCAAGGCGCTCTGTTTCCGAGGCCTGTATAAAATCCTTTTATTTATTCTCTCTCTCTCTCCATTTTTTTTTTTTTTATCAAAGCAGAAGCTTTCTATTTTTCTTCCCAAGGGCTTAAATCCTGTTCTGAAATTTCCATTGGGAATAATTGAAATAGAAAGTTGAGCAATGAAAGGTTTTTCATTTTTAACACTGCAGTTCTCCCTAGAATGTTAAAATGTTTTGAAGCACAGTTTTGCATTTCCCTATTTATCTTTTTCTATATTGTTAAGTAATAATTTGTTAACATTCTTAGTTATTATCCTGCCTAAACATTTTAAAAATTTATACATAGTTCGAATCGCTAAGCTGTAGAAATTTGCTTTTTTAATTTTGGGGGGTGTATGAAAATTAAAAAAACAGCAATGGACAAATAGTGAATAAAACCAAAGATATAAGTAAATAATTCAAACTCTTTTTCAACAATTATATGCTCAAATAATCCATCACTAGTAAAAATTAATCAACATTTAAATAAATAATCCCAGAATTAGCTACAGAAGATATATAATTTATGGAATCTCCTTTCTCTATTTCAGAAATTTCAGAGATAGTGGAAAGTATCTGATGAACTGTCAGGGGAGTTTTATAAAAAAAATCAGATAGTCTGTATTTCTATTTTTGGGCAATACTGTACTTTGCATAAAGGAAACCCTTACCAGAGTCTTACCCGAAACCATCTTAGATAATTTTGTACCTTAAAAAATTATCTTAGATGGTTTCTAATAAGACTCTGGTAAGGGGTTCCTTTATGCAAAGTATAGTATTGCCAATAAAAGAATTGACATCATACAGACCACCTTACTTCTCAATATGGACTGTAAATTAAATAGTTGGCTAAGCAGTTAAAAATGATGGATGACTCTGGTTTAATTTCAAATCTAAATAGTATATCTAGGCCTGTCATGAAATCAGTAAATATTACACAAATGAAATATTTTTAAATTCATGAATGTGTATCTGTATGTTCCAAGTGACCACTCAGCCACATAAATGACAGATATGATGGACATTCTTCTACATGAAGCAGAGAAGTATTCCAGAAATTAATGTATGTGTGGGAAATAATCTAATAATTGTAATGTAGATATAAAAACTAGAAAGTCAACATGAAAGATGACAGATGGGTATAGACACTAGATTATATGCAGTATAATTATATGCATTATCTTTAGAGTGACAAAAATATAACCATTACAAATTTTAAACACTGTATGTTCTTGAACTATCTCAAAGAACTTCTCCCAAAATGCTTAGATTACTGTTACCTTGTTCTTAGTACTAGTCATGCATAATATTGTATAAATAGAAGATTGCTGTTATCAATCATCTCAGTCTCCTGTCTCTTTTTGTGGATCTTGTGACACTTAATTTACAATTTGGGGAATTATTCTTGGTCTCAGATTTTGATTTGCTTCTTGTTTGTGATGACACTATTTCAGGATCACAAGACACATGGTATTTTTGTAGTGCTCTGCTCATGTCTCTATTTTGCTATTTTTAATTAGCATATCCAATCACTCTGGAAAATTATCAGACTCAAGGAGGGGAAAGAGCTTATCCTAAACTGCTCATCTTTCCTATGTTGAAAACACTTATTTCAGATCTTGTTTCTCTAGAAGTACTGATTGGAAAGAGGCCAGTACAGATAGTTTCTCATACTGTGTTGTTCTGTCTGCATATTCTATTTTTTTATTTATGTGACCACTTGCTTGGTAGACATTTTTCATATGTCTGGTCATGATAGTCTGGATATGATTAAATCTTCAGAGATTTTCCCAGCATAGTTTGTTACCTGAAAGAAATATCTTGGTATGGTCTTAAGATTCCAAAGATTTTACTATTGTATGCAATCCCACAATAAATTAAAGACATTGCTACTGCTGCCCTAATAACATTTTGTTGCCATGGAACTGTGTTTATGAAGAATATTCTGAAATGAAGGAAATAAAATGAAATTTAAAAGGAATCGCACATAAATTTTCTCTGAGATTCATTAAATTCAAAACCCTTTTCCAAAGTGTAATATTTTAAAAGAATCTGTCAGGCTTAATTTAAGTTTCCTCCATTTTATATTTAGATGGTAAACGTGTAAACATGTACACCATTTCTCCAATTTGTTTATTATAAAACCAAACTTGATCTGAACAAACAGCAGTTTGAAAGGAGAAATTTCAAATTCTAATATTTGATGATTTTTTAAAATAAAATTACATGTTATTTATTGTCAAGTTTGCTTTTATCCCCTATTCATTTTTATAGTGCTATGATGTCACTCAACTCCTTTTCTTAACCAGTTTCATGCTTCAGTTTGCTTTCTTTACCAATATAGGTAGAATAGGTCATTAGAAAGTATTCTACATAATCTGTTTTTACTATAGATTTTGTCCCATAAAATGCTCAGTTGCATAGGTCCAAATGCACAATTGGACATTTTGGTTTGTGGTTTGTAAAGTGTTCTTATTTTATTTATGACTATTTTTTGACAAGGCACAGAATAGTGAAATCTATCTGGAATTGTTTTATTTAAAAGAGTTGGCTCAAAACTTATTGTAATCACAGGTGAAAAACAACAGATGCTAATTCCCCATCCACATGCAGAACTGACAGCTTATAATCAGATTTAATACTGGTAATAGATAAGGTTAAAAGAAAATCATACTCCAGGTAGCAGAGTAGCATAGAGTACAGAAAACAGGTTGTGCAGCATATACTACTCCAGACGAAAAAAACCAGCATGCAAAGAGCTAAAAGGCTAGGTTTGCTTGTATTGAGTTGCAGTTAGCTCACTTTGTTGAGAAGTGGTTACCTCAGTTTTCCTAAGTTGCCCAATATAAAATGTGTATAAATTTCCTTCAGATAGCTTGTCTTTCATCACACTTTTTGTTAGCATCAATTTCTTTGCTCCGCATAGGATTTTCTATTTTTGAGCCTAAAATGAACATGACATTTATGCAAAGTTTAATTGGATGAATTCAAGGAACACAGTTGGGTGACTCTTTTCACATGACACCCTGATTGACAGGCAATATCACTGAAATAGCTTGCCAGTTTTGTTAGGAGCTCATTCTTGATCCATAAGAAAATACCTGTGTGTATGTGTGTGCGTGCGTGCTTTTTTCCCTTATGAACCATATAATGAACTGAAACATAAAAAAAGCTAAATGGGGAAAAGGAGAAATGATGATTCACAAGGAAACAAGGAATTTCCATACACAAGCAATAGATTTAAACCATCACTGTGACCCTTCATCTGTTGGTTTTCCAGCCCTGCTAATTTCTTTCCTACAGAAGTCATGCAGCTCATCATCTAATTTCAGAATGGCAAAATGTTCTCACATAACTTTGCACAAGAGTCAGTATTTATGTCTGAAAACAAAAGATTTATAGACATTAAATTATTTTTAACTTAATTGCTATTTAATTTTGGCAGATACATTGTATTTGTGAATAGTTTGATGTTAATGATACCAAGTTATCCACTTTTTAACTGAAAGAATACATTTCTGTATTCTTAAAAGCCTAATGCTTTATAAACCACTAAACATAGAAAATCATTCAAGCCCAAGATTTGAATTCTTAATATTATCAAGCAACATGAGAATGTGATACCAATGATCTGTTACATAAGAAAAGTAGATAGCTCCAGTAGTTTGCTGAGCTTTTATAAAAAAATATAATGGAATGCTATTTGAAGATGGGAGCTTATAGGGTTATATATAGTTGTGGAGAAACAGGAATGAATTTAGGTAATTGATACCACTGAAGTCTGTGGATGTTACTTAATTTAATCTTGTAAGCGGATTGAGGTGACAGAGGTTGTTGGCATATTTCAAATGCTATGCTTAGTCTTTATTCTGTAGCAACATATTTGGGCGGGAGAGAGAAGGAATAAATATCAACAGAAGCAATAGGCTGCCTAAACCTGTGCACCAGTGCCCTTGACAAGTCTTACTTACTTGTATGACTGTCTCCATAGCAACCCACTTTCAGCATTAAACTACTCATTCAGCTGAATAACTGTTAGCATGGGTGCTGCTGATGGTGCCTAGGAAACCTGATGCTCACATGAGGCAGCTATGAATGAGATTAAAATGTTCTTCAGTTGCAAAGCAAATAAGTCAAAAGGCTATTTATATATTCGTCATTTCTATTTGGACAGGACCAAAATAGAGAATCAGCCCACTTGATTTCACATAAGCTTTAATACTTGATGGTAAAAAATGTAGATGTAAATTTAGTATTTCTAGAAATACTGTATGGTAGTAGTTATGGGTGTATACCACTGACCTAAAAGTGAAATTGGATCTATAGTTATTTTCACTGATAAGCTCTCAAATCTGATAGTAAAATGAGACATATCTCACACTGAAAATACTTTTTTAATCTTGGTGATTAAATGTTTGGATAGTCAGCTTTATTATGTTCAACAAAAGTTCGCATTGATGCTTTACTCCTTTACTCCAAGGAGGTTTTAATCACAAATGTGGAATCTACTTCAAACATATATGTTTTTGTTAGTTGTGAAGTTGTGTATGACCCATCGTGACACCATGGACAATGTTTCTCCAGGCCTTCCTGCCCCTTACCATTCCCTGGAGTCCATTTAAGTTCACACCGACTGCTTCAGTGACTCCATCCAGTCACCTCATTCTCTGCCGTCCCCTTCTTCTTTAGCCCTTAACCATTATCAGCATTAGGCTCTTCTTCCATATATATTGGAATTTAATTTTGATATTTGGCAGTGATTAATATAAATTTATCTAGCCCTATAATACTCTTGTCTTATATGTTATGCATATAGAAATGGAGGAAGAAGAAGATATTCTAATTTTTCCTACTTTGTATTTTGCTTACAACATGGTGTGATATATTTTTTCTTTTTCCTTTTTCTGTTCTTGTAGAGGGATATTTTTTTAAATAAAAAAATTCCCTCTCTGTTATCTATCAATCAACATATTACATGAATTCATCAATATTTGAATTCTTCAGAATATCTTCTGGCATAAAAAATACCTATATATGGCTTTCTTTAGTACCATTCTAGTTTGCACTAGACCGTAGAATTAAAATTATTGAATTAGAGCTACTATTTCAGCTATTTGATTTGCATCTGTTTCTAATATAAGGAATTCTTAATTTTACATTTTAAAAAATAAGATTATCCAAGGCTTTTCTTTTTTTTTATCTGGAATACAGTTCAAATGAGAGCATATTTTTTCTTGGTATCATCTTAAACTCTGTAATAACTGACTAAAGAAATAGGTGACAATTCACATCATAGACTTAACTTAAATTGCTTCAGTTTAAACATGTTTAGCTCCTATTCATATATGTTAAACATCTATCATATCCTTTTGCTCGTAAATAATTTTGAAAGTCTCAAATGGGCCTTGAAAAAGTGCATTTAAGCACATGTGCAAACTTTTTTCCCCATATCTGAATTACAGCCAAATTGATGAAGTGGCATGAAGGAAGCATGAAAACTCTGAGCATTCCCTACAGTCTGATGTTGGTTGCAAACTAAAAATTCTGAATTATGCTAACAGGTAACAGATAACCAGAGTTGGAAGGGATCTTGTAGGTCATCTAGTCCAACTCCCTGCCCATGTGGGAGACCCTACACCATTTCTGACAAATGGCAGTCCAATCTTTTCTTGAAAGTCTCAAGTGATGGCACTCCCACAACTTCTGAGGGAAAGTTGTTCCATTGGTTGATTGTTCTCACTGTCAGAAAGTTTCTCCTTATTTCCAGGTTAAATCTCTCCTTGTTCAGTTTCCATCTATTATTCCTTATCTTTAGGCACTTTAGAAAATAGCTTGACCCACTCTTCTCTGTGGCAGCCCCTCAAATATTAGAAGACTACTATTATGTCTCCCCTGGTTCTTCTCTTCACTAGTTCCTGTAACCGTTCTTCATATGTTTTAGTCTCCAGTCCTCTAAACCAGGGATCCCCAACCTTTTCGACGCCGCGGCCCGGTTCCGGCGTCAGCTGGGCGCCGCGCCCGGTTCCGCGTCAGCTGGGCGCCGCCATCTTTTTGATTAAAAATCACTTCCAGTGACATCACGAGTGATTTTTCAAAAAAATGGCGGCATGCGCTGGTGAGCTTTTTCGGGTAGAAATGGCTTTCTACCCGGAAAAGCTCACCCGAGCGCTGGCGCCGCCATCTTTTTGACGAAAAATTGCTTTTTTACCAAAAAGATGGCGGCGCCCAGCAACCAGCGGCCCGGTAAGGCTTGTTCCATGCCCGGTACCGGTCCGCGGACCGGCGGTTGGGGACCCCTGCTCTAAACATCCTGGTTGCTCTTCTCTGTACTTTTTCTAGAGTCTCAACATCTTTTTTATAATGTGGCATTCTCTGAAGTGGCATTGAATATCTTCTGGTCAGATTTTAGTACAATTAAAGATGGACAGAACAGTTGACATATCTGCTATCTGAAGTATATAGTATTAACAATATATTGCTATACAGTTATTTGTCTTACAAAGTACATTCCAAACAATCATCATATAGCTCTTGTGATCTATTGCACCAAGCATATCTATTTAAGTAATTCTGTGTTTCTTTATTTCTTATTTATTTCATTCATATTTGTTTACTGCCCACTTTTGGAAAACCATGGCAGATAACTACAACAAAAATTCTATCCAGTCAACAGTAAATACTAAGTTTACCTGTATTCATAAAATACGAGTATCATAAATAATTAAAAACCTTATTTAGATCATAAAAATGTGTAAAACAGCTTATAAGCAAATAAAAAGCCTAGAATATAACAGATATTTCTAAAATTCTTCTAAAATCAAAGCACTGAAAGGCAGATCAAGCTTTTAGGAGTGAGAATTCCAAAATGCTGGAGCTGCCACTAAGAACACCCTTCCCTTATTAAGTTCCCACTGCGTCCTCTCTCAGGTTGGTGCACCACTCTGTAGCTGGTGTTACATGCTCCCTTCAGAAAGTATTTGACACACCTCTAACCACTATGTTCTGGACCTGTTTTAATTTCTGAGTTCCCTTTCAGAATAATGTGTGGTGAACTCCTCATTTTTATTCTATGTGAACCATATTGCAGAATGCATGAGGTGCAACAGGTTAAAAATGAGAGAGGTTTGTGGTTTGTGTCTTTGAGAGGATAGGTCAGTTAACAGAACTTTAGGATTCTTTCTGAAGCTGATGAGGTTAATTGTATAGTTGTTGAATAGTAAGGGGAGAGAATATAATATTGCATGAGGTCAGGTATGGCCTAATTGTGGATTCCCAGCTGGACAAGGAATTGGACTAAATGAACAAAAGCCCTTCCAACCCTTATATTCTTTGAGTCTACTCCAATCATATCTCTTTCTATGGCCCTGCCTGAAAGCAGCCTGAAATCTATCTTAAAAAACAATTTCATCCATGAGTGCTTGGAACTGATATGTCACTATCTACTCACCCTGAGAAGAAATTTATATCTATTTCTATCTATGTACCACTGCCTTTTGCACCCTTCTTGGTTGAAGGAGTATTAATAATCTAACAACAACAAAAACCCTTCTCAGCATGTTCCTCCTGGCTAGAATCATCCAAAAGGCAGGTGGATCTAAAATAGTGTGTTTGTTGGTCTCCTCCTGCTCAACACACTAAGGAACATCTGTCTCCCAATATAAGTGACTGTGAAAAATCTTTTAAATTAATATTAATATTAGGAAGTCACACACAGTGATCTTTCAGGTGATTTTCAGGTAACACAATAGAAGCAAATAAAAAAACATTTCTTTTTCAATGTCACATCATTGGTCCTCTGTTCACTTTTCTGTTTTTATCACTGTTTGTTCATCTGCTCCATGAAGAATAGTTCTTTAATAAACCAAGAAAATATGCAGAAGTTGTTCTGACCAAGGCTTTCTAAATGGTAATTATGCACACACTTATTTTAAAAACAAGACATATTTTATTGCCACACTGGAAATTGTTTTCATTCCCAGCCGGAATTAATCTCAAACAGTCCCCTGAGATAAGCACCCACATTTCTTTTCTGTGACCTGTGCTGCCAATAACAGAAGTATCAAATGAACCAACTGAAAACTCACTGAAGTACAAAGAGCTTCAAGAATGAATCTGAACCGAACAAACTACTTTACTTCCTGTAAAGGTTTCATAATCTTTGCCTGACTTTTATACCTTATGGGAAGGGCAATCACCTCCCAGCCTTATTCCTGAGTCACCCCTTTTGTTTCAGCTGTTCTCCTCTTCTAGCAGCTCTGCGCACACGTGAACTGGAACAGGCTCCCCTGGGACCTCTGCCTCGCTGCTGCCAGATTCTGAAGGCTCCGAAGGCAGCACCCCACTCCCAGATGTTTCTGGCCCCATCTCTGCCTCAGACGCAGGACCCTTGTCCAAGTCCTCCCCAGACTCCCTGACTGGTCCCTGTTATTCCCACTGTCCGATTCCGCTGCCGGCTGCACCAGCTGCTGGCGAACCACAACAGAAGTTGCTTGGGAACCATATAATCAAATCACTCAACCTGCCACCAAGGCTGATTGTGCACATATATTTCTCTCTTCATCCAATTAGTGAGTTAAAACTATTGTTCGGATTTGCTTCTGAAATAAACTTAGCTTTCTGTTCCGTGACATTACATGCCTTACCTATTTTTACTGCTGTGATCCACGTCCTTGATAATCTGAAGGTTATTAAATCCCACTTTACATTTTGTATAACTGTTTTGCAACTGGAATTGGTTTTGATTGTTATCTGGGTCCAGGGGTGGGAGTCAAAAATCCCAACAACCTATTCGCTGCCTGATTGCTGGGTGGGCGTGGCCATGGTGCGCGTGGCCTACCAGAACTTCCTGTTTCCGGCTTTCAGTGGGCCTCCAGACTGAGGGGAGGCCATTTTTACCCTTCCAAGGGTCCGGAGGGCTCTCCTAGGCCTCTGGGAGGGCAAAAACAGTTTCCTTTGGGCTCTGGAGGCCCCCCCAGAAGCCAGAAACAGGCCCGTTTCTGGACTTCCAGAAGGCCCATTTTTCCCCTTCCCAGAGTTTCCATCAGGACCCTGCACTTACCTGCATTGCGTGGAGACTCCTGGGAAGGGCAGTGCGGGGTGGGTGGGGTCAGCCGGTTGGTTGAAATACCGGTTTGGTGAACCAAATGCAACTTTAACATCTGATTCACCCGAACCGGTCCAAACTGGTAGAATCCCATCCCTGTCTGGTTCAAAATAACTAAGGAAGTTTTTTGAACTGCACAGGGAACTACTAATTTCTTACAGTCAACAGGATTGAAGTTAATATAGCAATAATTATGGATTATGCTGAAATGTCACAAAGATTCCTGAGTTGTTTGAAAACTGCAGTTGCTTGGAGTTTGTATCTGTGCAAATAACTGAAATTTCTTTTGCATTCATAAATGGTTATATCATAATTGTAACTATACTTGGCAAACTGGAGGATACACTATAGAAACTGCAATTATCACCATAGCATTTACTATGATGAGAGACAAGATACTGAAATATGAAAATATACAATATTTTGGATAACTGTTTGCTCAGATGTTTAAAAACATTCCTCAGATAGAAAACTTGTATATCTTGAACTAATATTTTAGTCAAGTCCATATAGTTGATTATCTTTCGATAGTAAAGTGTCTGTCAATTAGAAAACAATTCTGATTTCTAAACAATTCAAAAATGGAATTTTTATTTTGGTTATGAAAAATATAATAAAACCAAGGTCTAACTAAATCTGTTATATTTGAGATATGTGTATATAAATTTAATATATGTAAAAATGAATTGTATAATGTTGACTGACAGTTAATTCTTAATGTCTTGTCAGACTCTACATATAGCCTTAGGGGCAAAATATAAATGTGAACAAGGAAGAACTTGTGTTTGAGAACTTTATAAAAGACAGAACCACAACAATTAGGAGTCACTTGGGATATATTTTCTGGTCCTAACTTTAGCAGTAGAAAAACTTATAAAAATCTGGCAAGGTATCTGATTCACTCAGATAGATATAAACTTATATTCTTTTAACTCCACTAATTCAATTCTAAACTAGCCCAATAGTTTCAAAAGACGTCTGAACAAATGCATCTATTGGAGAGAAAAACCACTTAAGTAGCAAGGTTGTATGTGTTATTTTTCTATGCACTGAATAGAAAATCTTCCTAGGATACAGCCATCTTTGAAGTATAATCTGGTATTTTGACCCAAAATTTGCAGCATGTATCTCAACATGGATCCAACAGATAAGCTTGGAGAAGCTGTAGGTTCACTAAATCTGAAATATTCTCCAACTTCTAGAATATTCCTAAAGCAGTGAGTTTTTGCATTAAATTTCTTCCTTCCTTCTTATTTCAGTGATAAAGGGTCAGATCAAACATGCACGCCCATGCGCGCACACGCACACACACACAGACAGACAGACACACAGAGATACATACACACACACTTAGGAAGAGAAAGTAAAACAAGATATTTTCTTATATCCTTTTGCTTTAGAAATCATGGAGCATTTTATCATACTAAATGTAAAGAACTACACACCAAAAGCCATAGAGAAAAATAGCCCTATATTCTGCTATATTTTAGCAAAATAACACCTGTTTTATGCCTCAAATAAGCAATCAGTAAAATAAACAGAGGCTGAAAATATTGCTGTGCCTTCTCAGCTGTAAATGTGTCATTGCTATGAGCTCGGAAACTATTGTTTAGTAAAAAGCTGTTAATTTTTTTTAAAGCATGGCAAAAGATATATATTAGAACTGAATATTTGTTGTGATGAGTGATGTTAGTTCAATTTCCTGATTATTTTTCAATGATGTCAGCCAGTTAATGTCAAACTAACACAAAATTCATAAATTTCATATTTGTCTTAAAGTAAACACCAACAATGTCAGTACTTTTATGGAGAGTTAAATACACCTATACTTTGCTTGATTTATGATAAAAATATTGGAGAAATCTTGTTCTGTTTTTTTATAATATCCTGCTCTTACTTTATGTAAAAGGACCCCTTGACTATTAAAAAAAAAACATTAAAAAAGAATGACTTTTTGTTTTGCTATAAAGAAAAGCAGGAAATGATCCTCAGAATCAAATATTTGTTTTGCTACAGGTTTACTTCAATTTCCTGTGTTCTTTTTGAATAATATCAGCTAGATAATGTCAAAGAATAGTCAAGGACATTCATTTAATATTGCTTTTATTGCAATATCCAGTTACAGCAGCCATTTTGGAAACTTTTGAGTACAGATATACAGTAGTAGAATTCTGGTAGAAATTTCTACCAGAAATTTCAGGCTTTACTGATCGAACATGTTCAGCTTTGTACTTCATGCTGCAGTATTCAAATAAAACAATGGGACACCTTTTCAGTTTTCTTTGCTTAGTGTTTATAACAAGAAACGTTGTGCAGGGAAAATACAAATCAAATATCAATACAGGTAGTCCTCAATTAAGCCACCACAATTGAAACCCCTCCCAACTCAATTGCTAAGGGATGCAGTTGTAAGTAGAAAAATCACATCACTGTGACAGTCAATTTTATTTCAGATTTCCTCCCCGCTACCTTTGAAATGCTCACCCAAGAAGGGAATTAATATTTGTATTTACATTCATTCATTCAATAAGGGTTTAGAAGAGAATAGCATGTATACACCTTACACCAGCATTAGTTGACTGTTTATCTAGATTGCTTGTGACCCCAAGCATGTTAGGTTAAAGCCAAAGCCAATGCATTCCTTTGGATGTGAATTCCTCATTGTCTGCCTGCTTACTGTCTTGTAATGCTTTACACTCAATCTTTCCACTCTATGCGTGGGAAGGGGGAAAACCAAACAGGTATAGAAAAGATTGCTTAAAATTGGTAAAGGCCTGACAGCCCTTTAAAATTGATCAGGTCAAGAAACAGACACTACAGGGATTCAAAAAATGTTATTTTATTGTTATAGGGTATAGTAGCAGCATCTTGAATGTTTATTGTAGGGTATCTTGAAAGTTTCTCTCTTATGCTGAACAAAATCATGTTAGTTTATACCTTGTTCATGCTTCCTTTTATCTCTGAACTATTTAATTCCTTGTCTAGGTTCTGCTGTAATGACTGGTTCCTTCCTTGTCAGCCCTCTTATACCTTCCCCAAAGTTACCTCTAAATTTCTTTATAAGAACTGACTCTTCCAGAAGGTTTTAAAGATTGATTGATTGAATGAATAAATGATTTGTACCATGAAAGTATTTTATTTAATATACTTATTATAATTGCTTTATTTTATTATTATCTATAAATGGTGGGAGTCTATTAGTGGATTGATTCTGCTCCCTTTCTTTTCATCTTTGTCAATTTTAACTAATTTAATGTAACTATTTAGTGTTTTAAAATTTTTATTGTTTTTAATGATTGTAAGCGATAAAAGATGGATGGCATATAAGTTGAATAAATAAATAAACGGACTGAAGTAGTGATAATGCCATAAACAAACCAAATAAAATATGACCCGAGTCCACATTTTCTACACTATTAGGGTTAAGACATCTCCTTTTCTTAAAAACTTTTAAAAATCAAACTATGTACTCAAATATTCTTGTCACCCTATCAGTGAAACTTGTTTTAAGAACAAATTCAGAGCATAGTTTTCAGGACTTTGCAGCAATCTTCTTAGAGATTTCACACTGGATCCTATTTATTCTTTCCCAATGTTGTCTCCTGTTTCAGCAATTTGCTGTTTGAAAGTTTATGCAGAAGAGTGACCAAAAACTTACAATAAATTATTTTATGCGTTGTGTCTTTAAAAGAAAGCAAGATATTGCATTCCTTTTTGAACAACTGATAACAAAACTGAAATACTTTCCTCACCTCGGGTTATCTTTTCCTTCTCTCAATTGCAGATAGTGAAATTATTCCTCCTGATTGCCTCCGTCCAAGATCCTTCACAGCTATCCGCCGACCCTCTTTGCGCAGAGAGACTGAGGATACCCGTCTATCTGTCAGCCTTTGTGATCTCAACTTACAGGAGGATAATTTCCAAGTCATGACTGCCATGTGTCCTATTCCACAGAATTCCCTCAACTCTCAGCATTCCCACCTCCTCCCATCTCAACTTGAAAGCGATCTCCGCTTCCATCAGCTCAGGGGAGCCCATATTAAAATTCTGGATGACCAGACTGTGGCCCGTCTGGACCATGCTCGAGATGAGAGAACTTTGGTTTTTACCAGCAGGTCACTTAGAATCAATGAGACTATATTTGTCAAAATAAATAAATCCAACACTTCACGTACTGGGACACTGTCATATGGGGTAACCACTTGTGATCCTAGCACCCTGAGACCCAGTGACCTTCCTTATAATCCAGAGTCTTTAGTTGATCGAAAAGAGTTCTGGGCAGTCTGTAGAGTGCTGGTGCCTCTCCAGAGTGGAGACATCTTGGGATTCATGGTGAATTCAGAAGGAGAACTGCACTTGAGTCACAATGGAGCAAGTGCAGGCATGCAAGTATGCGTGGATTGTTCCCAACCATTATGGATGTTCTTTGGTTTACATGGAGCAGTGATGCAAATTCGTGTCCTGGGTATGTTTGTCTCTTCTTATATGCATGCTGTTATTTTGTCAGTGAATTAAATGACAGGTAGCACTAAAATACTGTATTGCAGGGGCGTCAAACTCATGGCATCATGACGTCGGCACATGAAGTATGCAACTTTTCTTCACTAAACTGCCCATGGGCATGGCCACCGCGTGACTCATCCAGCACATTGGCCTAGAATTTGACAGCCCTGCTGAATTGTGTAGCAAAGAAAAAGTTCTTTAGATTATGAGATCTGTTAGAATGAGAAGACTGAAAGGGCATATTTGTTTTCCAGTCCCATCAGCTTCAGCCAAATCTGAGCTTTGAATCAGCAGATGGAGAAGATAGTAATTATTTATTCTGACATCAAAATAACTTTCCAATCTTTCTTTTCCAATACCAATAAAATCTACTAAAAATAGCTTGATAAAGCTCCCAATTTACATACAAGTGATAAGGAATAAGACTTAAAGAAATGATTTTTATGACTTATGATAGTAGTTTCTTTGCATTGTACCAAGTTTGTGATGAGTTCTATTGCACTTTCTCAAATTTCCAAATGTATCTACAGATCTAAGCAGGAATATAATGACTATGGATTTTTGATACTTGTACAATAATTGGCCCAGAAACCAAATTTAATCTAATTTTTATATTCAAGGTTGACTCAGCCTTCCATCCTTCTGAGGTGGGTAAAATGAGAACCCAGATTGTTGGGGGCAATATGCTGACTCTGTAAACTGCTTACAGAGGGCTGGAAAGCTCTGTGAAATGGTATATAAGTCTAAGTGCTATTGCTATAGCAGTAGCCCTAAAATATTCCTTTATCTGTAACTATAATCATAATAATATAAAAGAAACATATTTTCTATAGTTTAATAATTTGGTGTAGTTGAAGTGAGTAATTTTTTTTCAAATGGGGTTGGCTTTTCAAAAATATATTTTCATCCTGCACAGAGGATACAAATTGGGACAATGGCTTAAAATATAGATTTTGATTATTCTTTACTTCTTTTTCTTTTTTACAAATACGCCATCTGGTAAAGGTTGTGGACCACAGAAAAAGGATTGCAATGCTGCATAGTATACATGAAGTCTGGTTTGTCCTCCCTTGTTTAAGTCTTGTAAATATATATAGCAAGAATACATACAAGAAGACAAAACCCAGGATACGTGCTCCAGAGCAGGGGTCTCCAACTTTGACAATTTGTAGACTTGTAGACTTTAACTCCCAGAGTTCCTCAGCCAGTAAAGCTGTCTGAGGAACTCTGGGAGTTGAAGCCACAAGTCTTAAAGTTGCCAAGGTTGGAGACCCCTGCTCCAGGTACTGAGGAACTGGAAGAGTTAATAAGAAAGGGAACAGACCATGAAAGGCTGGTGCTCAGCTGCACAAGGGTGGAATTTTTGTTTGTGTGAGTTGATTTTTTCTAAAAGGATTCTGTAGACTTCAAACAGCATATTAGACCTATTGCAGAGCCTCTCCTGCTAAACACATATATCAACTCTTCTGCTTACATAGTGTAGCTGGAGGATCTCTTTGCTTTCAGTTGTTCGACAATCACAGGAATGTTGCTATGCTTATCACTGAAACAGCCACATTTCTTTTAAAACCCCTCTTTCAAATAGTAACAGGCTCTTTTAAATAGCAGATTAGAATTACTCCATCACAAGGAGAGTTTTGCCGATACAAAACATGAAATGTTTTTAATGAATCTCTTTATTTCACATTTTCTTCCAGATGCTTTCCCCGGGTTCTAGAGCAGGGGTGGGCAAACTACGGCCCGCGGGACACATCCGGCCCGTTGGTCATTTTAATACGGCCCGCCTCTGAAAAAAAAATATTCCCCTCTGAAAAAAAAATTGGGGCCGGCCAAGAGACCCGCCGCGCCAAAAATTGCACACACAACACGGAGCTGGGCAGCTGCTTCCCTGCTAGCGGGCCAAGGCCACCACCCGGGGAACGCCCACTGCTTTCCCAAGCCAGGGCTGGGCGGTGGCGTATTGCCCTGCACCGCGTGGCCCCCGCCTGGCAGCATGCTTCTCAGCTGGTCTCCTCCTCCTCGGCCATACAGAACAAACAGGCAGAGAAGGAGGAGACCAGCCGGCTGGTTGGGGGAAGCTTTCTGCGCCGAAAGAGGCAGCTACTAATCTCCGGCTTTGCTCCGCTTCTCCAATGGTCCGGCACCACCCTGTTCTTGTGCTGCAAAAGAGGCAGCTAATGATCTCCGGCTCCGCTCTGCTTCTCCAACATCCGGCACCACCCTGTTCTGTGTCAGGCCCAGCAAGTCCGAGCAGCCGGCGCACAGAACAGGGCAGCGCCGGATGTTGGAGAAGCAGAGTGGAGCCGAGATCATTAGCCGCCTCTTTCGCAGCACAAGAAGCCTCCCCAACTGGCCAGGTGCTCTCCTCCTTCTCTGCCTCCTTCTCTGCCTCTCCCCTCTTGCTCCTCACAGTTGCCCTGAGCTGGTGCGGTTCTTTACTTGGGCAGCCAGACACCCGCAGCAGCGCCCGCAGCAGCAACAGGCAGTTCTGCCCGGCTCTGCTCAGGTGTCCGGCTGGGGCTGTCAGGAGTTGCTACGCCGGCGCAGCTCAGCGGCTCCAGTCCCGCGTTGCCTTGGGAAGGGAAAGGCAAAACCAGGAGCCGCTGAGCCTGAACCTCCGGTGCCGCTGCTGCTGTTGCAAAGCACCGCCGCGGCTCTTCCTTTTTGCCTTTCCCTTCCCGAGGCAACGTGGGACTGGAGCCGCGTGGAGCCGTGCCGGCAGTAGCAACTCCTGACTCAGGGGGCCTCCGAGGGGAGGGGAAGGAGGAGAAGAAGGGGGGAAGGGGGCGATTCCCAAAAATCTTGTGCTGACCCGGCCCGTCTGTCAAATTTTAAAAGTGAATGCGGCCCCCCGAGCCAAAAAGTTTGCCCACCCCTGTTCTAGAGCAATCTTTTTAATTTGGCATTATGGAAAAATGGATTTGTTAAAGAGACATAAATTCAGTAGAACCATCTTTTCAGGCAATCCAAATGGATTTGGTGGAAATCAATTTTGAAGTAGTTTTCGTAGAATAGGATTCTGGCATACATAATCTGTTTTTGGTATATCTTAGGAAGAAATTAGCCAGATGTGTGAAATACTGACTGACTCCCACCCATCAGGTTCATGTTGCTCTTTTTCTTTGCGTGTTAGTCATATATTAGTAACGATAATTTGAAGATACAGAAATTTCGAATAAATATAATCTTCAAATTTCATTACTAATATTTATTTATTTATTTATTTATTTGATTTGCCAATTGTTTACAAGATAATAAGTATAAATGTATACATAGTTGTGAATACATGAAATGGGTACATATAAGAAAAATAAAAGAATAAGAGAAACAATAGGACAGGGACGGTAGGCACGTTGGTGCGCTTATGCACGCCCCCTACAGGCCTCTTAGGAAAGGGGTGAGGTCAATAGTAGACAGTCTAAGGTTAAAGTTTTTGTGGTTTGGGGAAGAAACTACAGAGTCGGGTAGAGTATTCCAGACATTGACCACTCTATTGCTGAAGTCGTATTTCCTGCAATCAAGTTTGGTGCGGTTTACTTTGAGTTTGTATCTATTGTGTGCTCTTGTGTTGTTATGGTTGAAGCTGAAGTATTCATTGACAGGTAGGACATTGCAATGTATGATTTTATATACCATGCTTAAGTCAGACCGAAGACGGCGTAATTCAAGGTTTTCAAGTTCTAGAATTTCAAGTCTGGTGGCATAAGGTATTCTACAACGAGTAGAGGAGTGGAGAACTCTTCTTGTGAAATATTTCTGGACTTTCTCAATTGTGCTAATATCAGATACGTAGTGTGGGTTCCAGACTGATGAACTGTATTCGAGTATTGGTCTAGCAAATGTTTTGTATGCTCTGGTTAGTAGTGTGATATTACCAGAGAAAAAGCTACGTAGGATTAGGTTAACAACTCTTAATGCCTTTTTGGCTATGTAGTTGCAGTGGGCTCTAGCACTTAGATCATTAGAGGTGAGTATTCCAAGGTCCTTTACAGAGCTTGAGTCATCAACAAGATCTTGACTATTCAGCTTGTATTTTATTTTCTGATTTTTTTGCCAATATGTAAGACAGAGCATTTATTTGTTGAGATTTGAAGTTACCATTTGTTTGACCACTCTGATACATAGTCAAGATCTTTTTGTAGGGTAGCAGTATTGTCTGTGGTATTGAACAGCTTTACATCATCAGCGAAGAGAACGCAATTGCTCTTAATATGATCACAGAGGTCGTTTATGTAGAGTATGAAGAGAGTTGGTCCTAGAACATTGCCTTGGGGAACACCACTATTGACAGGTACTGGATTTGATAGTACGCTCCCGATTTTGACCATTTGTTGTCTGTTTGACAGGAATGCTTCTATCCAGTTATTCAGTTGTCCAGAGATACCATAGGATTTTATTTTTAGGAGTAGTTTGTCGTGTACCACTGAATCAAAGACTTTACAGAAGTCTATGTAGATTGCGTCTATTGCTTTGCCCTGGTCGAGTTGTGTCGTCCATATGTTTTTGCAGTGTAAGAGTTGCAGATTACAGGATAGTTTTTTTCTGAAACCAAATTGTTTATTGGAGAGTAGGTTATTTGTCTCTAAGTGAAGGATGACATTACACAGTGTACTAAATTTGTCTTCTGTGGCAGCATCATTTAAAGTACTGTAAATTTGAAGTCGCTTTGTTCTTATGACAGTGAAACATTTCCTTTGCATAGCCCATCTATCTTCTGAAAAAGCTTAGAAATTTCTTGTTCTGCACTGTATTTTTTTATTTGTTAAGGTTTTTATTTGCAAATCATACCAACTTGTTTTAATCTGGAATAAACATTTATATTGTTAATAGAAGGTAAGAAGCAAAATAAAGCTGGTTCAAACTGAAGTTCATTTTAAAACGTGTATTCAGAAATGCATTTGAGCATAACATTTGAATATCATAAATGATGGAATTGAAGTTTATTTTATTGCAGAATCTGTCCTTGAGATTCCCAAGTTACCTTTTTCGAGATTTTTGAGGGTAACATGATTCATAACTTCTTCCTTGAATGAAGTTTTCACGTGGTTATTCATTTATCCCTTGATGCTATCTGTAGTTTCAAGAAAATAGATACAATCCAGTTGTAGTTCTAAGCAATGAGCTGCATGTAACAACTGGTTGTCTTGGATAAACCTATCCATTGCAAGGGCAATCTTGATTAGTTGGAACCAGAGGGTGCTATGATTCCAGAAGTGCTATGTATCAAGTCTGAATGAGAGTCTGTTTTCTACTCCCAATTCTTTTTTAATTATTATCTTCAGTTGGATAGGAACCATAATATTGTTGTGAAGCAAAACTCAGAGTCAAGTAGATGGCATGAAGATTTTACTTCCATAAAATGTCAGGGAAGGTCTTTTTCTGACTCTGGAGCCTGCTGCTCTTCTGTACAGATTAGATAGTTGGGTTAAGGCAGTTTGTAACAGCCACCTCTAGGAGCTCTGAAAAGCTTCTGCAAATAGGTAAACCCTCTTCCAGACCAGCTTTTAATGCTTGATCCAAGTATTTATGTGAACAGCAGTTGTTGAAAGACCCTGTATATTTATCCCAGCCATGGAGAGGAAAGAAATACAGGGGATTCTCCTCTTCCCTTCCAATCACCAGCTCACAGGGATATGAGTGGTGTAGACCTGATAGCTGGTGAAATATTATTAAAGATGATAATAAAAATCGTAAGTTAGTGAAGAAATTTTCAACTAGTATATGAAATTTAACTTTTGTACCTCTGTGAGAGTAGAAGTGAATAACTTTCAGAATCAGAATAATGAAATAGCCTTGGACGAAACAGAATGTTATTAATTAGTGAACTTGTTGCCTTAGTGTTCCTGACATCTTATGCTTGTATAGAATAAATTGGATACAGGGTGATTTATCATCTTTCTGAATTTATTTGTAACTGGCAGGACATATACGTTTCTTCTGTGAATACCAAAGTTGGTTGACTTTTCTTTTGCTTTCTTACACGAGTGACAGAATAGACTAAACTTTTTAATAACTGCCAAGTTTGTACTTCCAGTGAAGTGTGCAATACAATAACACATTTTTATTATGTTTACATTTCTACTTTGTTCATCTATCTTCTCTACAAAAAAAATCACTCTTTGTGTACTTGTGAAATCAAGGATTTTTGAAACTGCACCCAAACTGCCATTACATTGATGTATTGGGACTGCAATTCCTAGAACTCCCAGACAATGTGTACCTCAGCCAAATTGGAAAATTACTGTACTGCCATGCCTGATGCAATTTTTTTGAAGTAGATCCCTTTAAGTTGTTTGTGACACTCCAGAGATTTTAATCCATCCTATACATTATGGGATAAGCTTATTATGGGATAAGCTTTAATTGTTTATAATCCACTGTTACTTTGAGGACCACAGATCATTCATAAATGGTCAGTAGATGTGACATCGATGAAACAAAATATTCTTTTTTTTATTTTTATTGGTTTTTAAAACAAACATAAACAAACAAAACATAAAAACATCAAGCCATCTTCCATATATATACATACAGTGTGCTGGTTGGTTTACAAATTGTTTTGTGCTTCCATTTTGTAGTCTTCAATTACAATTACATTGTATATACTCTCGTATTTTCAATCAAATATTAAATACATTAATATAATTATTAATCAGTCATTTGACTATACTTTTATTCATTCATGTTTTACAAAATAATCATATTTTACTTAATTTGTTTTATGACGGTTCATATTATCATCCCAAATCTATCCTAAAATCATTTTGTAGATATAATAAGAAAAGAATACATCCTTACATATTTATTATTTTCTAAGAATCTACATATTTCATTACTATATTTTATTGTCTGACCATTGATAGAAAAGATCCCAAATTTTATAAAATTGTTTATCATCTTGTTCTCTAATTTCAAATGTCAATCTACTCATTTCAGCACATTCCAATATTTTCTTAATGATTTCCTCCTGGGATGGTGTTTTCTCATTTTTCCAGTTTTTAGCAAATACAATCCTAGCCGCTGTTAATACATTTACAATCAGGTATTTCAAGTCTTTACTATATATTTCAGGTAAAATTCCCAATAAAAATATCTCTGGTTTCAACTCTATATGCTTTTTTGTCATTTTTTCCAACCACGTGTGGATTTTAGTCCAATATTTTTTAGCATCTACACATGTCCACCACATATGGTAATATAAGCCAGGTGTCTGATGACATTTCCAACATTTTTCGGATTTATTCTTGAACATTCTTGCTATTCTTGTCGGGGAAAAATGCCACCTGTAAAACATCTTATACAAATTTTCTTTATATGCTGTTGACATTGTCATTTTATAATTTTGAGACCAGAGTTTTTGACATTTCTCTAGATCAATCCAATATCCAAAATTCTTCCCCCAAGCAATCATAGTTTCTTTAACTTGTTCTTCTTCTAGTTTAATTTGTAATAAATATCCATACAATTTTTTAATCACCTTTTCATCAGTACCTGTCAAAATCTTATCTAAGTCAGTCAGTTTATCATAGAAACCTTCTGTTTTCGAATCTTTATCATACCTTGAATGTATTTGCGCATATGAAAACCAATTCATCTTTATACCTTGTTCCTCTAGTTTTTGCATAGATTTAAGTTCACCCTTTTCATTCAATATTTCACCATATCTAACTGTTTGTTCCTTTTTGTATATTATAGGATAAGAAAATGCTTCAATAGTCGATAGCCAGACTGGAATTTTCAAATAACATTGTCTTTTAATCTTCTCCCAGTTTAACCACAGAGACTCCCGTAGATAATGTCTTCTAAAATACTCCTGTTTTTTAGTTCCTTTATACCATAGAAAAGCATGCCACCCCAACAACAGATCATGTCCTTCTAATGTCAAGAATCTAGTATTTCTTAATGTTATCCATTCCTTAACCCACATCAAATTTGTAGCTTGGTAATACAACTCCCAATTAGGCAAACCAAATCCTCTTCTTATTCTAGCATCTTGAAAAAGTTTTAACTTTATTCTCGCTTTCTTACCTTGCCATATATATTTCAACACAATTTTATTTAAATCTTCAAAGCAATCTTTTCCAAGCCTAATTGGAATTGTTTGGAACAAATATAAAATTCTGGGTAATATATTCATCTTGATTGTTGATATTCTCCCTATTAATGACAGTTGTAAATTTTCCCATTTCAACAAATCTAGCGCTATCTGCTGCTTACGTTTGATATAATTATTCTCTTTTAGTGTACTGCATCTTGCTGTCAAATATATCCCCAAGTACTTGATCTTATTCGTGACCTGGATTTTCAATAGATCAATGTGAACCAACATCTACGAGAGCTGTTAAACCTAACTATAAAATATAACATGGAAGATAAAAAATTGATTACAATTAATATAAATGGACTTAACTCAGCTGTTAAAAGAAGGAAAACCTTCCATAAATTAGAGAAATTAAAATTTGATGTAATCTGCCTACAAGAAGTACATATTAAAAAAACAATATGAACAATTGTTGATACAGCCAAAATTAGGGAAAATATTTACTTTCTTGACACAATGTTGATACAGCCAAAATTCGGGAAAATATTTACTTTCTTGACACAATGCAAGAAAAGAGGAGTGGTTTTATACATTAAAGATATTATCCCAGCGAAATTGATTTATACTGATGACAACGGAAGAATACTAATGGTAGAAATAATGGATAATAATACAAAAACACTCCTGATTGCAATTTATGCCCCGAATGACAATCAAGAAGAATTTTATAAAAAATTACATATGAAAATAATTGAACTGGACTATACTAATATAGTTATGATGGGAGATTTTAATGGAATTGTAGACAATAAACTGGACTTTACAGCACAGAAAACAATAAAGCAAAACAGAAAGACCCTCCCTAAATCTTTTTTTTTAATGGTAGATGAAATAAACTTAAAAGATACATGGAGAGAAAGAAATGCTAAAACCAAACAATACACCTTCTACTCAAAAAGACATTTACCATGGTCCAGAATAGATATGATATGGATGTCAACAGAATTGTTAACTAATATTCAAGAAATAAATATTGAAACAAGTACTTGGGCAGATCACAATCCAATGACAATTAAATGGAAAGGACAAAGAAGAAGATCTAGATGGATGTTAAATAATACTATTTTAAAGGAAAAAGACTTCACACAGTGGATGGAGAAAGAACTGGCTTTTTTCTTTAGAGAAAACAAAAAAGAAGATACATCAATCCAGAATGTATGGGATACAATGAAGGCATATGCCAGAGGCTTGATAATAGATTATACAAGGAAAAGAAATACCATGAAAAGATTAGCCTCTAAGGCATTAGAGGATGAGTATAAAGGACTTGAAAAAGAGCTACAGAAAATGCCACAGAAAAAGGACATTAAGTTAAAAATGGATATAACCAAACATAAAATGGGTCTAATAGAAAAAGAAGAACTAGCACAGAAAATTAGAGGTGCTAAACAGAACTACTTTGAAGATGCAAATATAAACCAGGTAGATGGTTAGCATATAAATTGAGAAAGGAGAAAGAATCAAGGAAAATATTGCAATTAATAGATGATCAAGGCCAAGTTTGCTATGGTAGTAAAGAGAAGAAGGAAATCATTCGAGACTATTATGAGAAACTATACACACAAGAGAATATTGATGAGGAAAGAGTCAAACAGTACCTACAGAATGCTAAGTTACCCCATATACCTAAAGAGATTGAAACAATGTTAGAAAGCAATATAACGATAATGGAGTTAACTGAAGCACTCAAGAAGCAAAATAATGGAAAGGCACCAGGCCCAGATGGACTTCCGGCAGAATTTTACAAAACATTACAAGAATCGTTGAACCTTCCATTGCTAGAAGTTATGAATGAAGTTATGTTAAAGAAGAGGATACCTAAATCATGGTCAGAAGCTTATATTACACTTATTCCAAAAGAGGAGGCCGATCCATTACAAATTAAGAACTATAGACCTATTTCCTTACTAAACGCAGATTATAAAATTTTTGCTTCAATATTGGCAAAAAGACTTAAAAAATACTTAAACAATCCATCTTGATCAAAATGGATTTCGGCCAAAGAGACAAATTAAAGATAATATGAGAGTAATTTTGGATACTATGAGGCACATCCTGAAAAACAAATGGCTTTGATATTTTTAGATGCACAGAAGGCATTTGATAATGTGAATTGGCGATTTATGTTATTACTGCTGGAACAGATGGGCTTTGCTAAAAAAATTATTCAAGCAATAGAAGCTATATATCATAAGCAAACAGCAAAGGTAATGATAGAGGGAGAACTGACAGACTCTATTGATATAAGAAAAGGAACAAGACAAGGGTGCCCACTATCACCTCTGTTGTTTGTGTTAACCTTGGAAGTGCTAAATAGAAATATTAGAGATGAAAAGAATATAAAAGGGATGAAAATTAAAAAGGAAGAATTTAAATTGCAAGCATTTGCAGATGATCTGGTTTTCATTTTAGAAGACCCTCTAGAAACAGCACCAAAATTGATAGAAAAGATAGAGACATATGGAAAGGTGGCTGGTTTGAAAATAAATAAAGATAAGACAAAGATCCTGATAAAGAATATGTTATCAAGACAAAAGGGTGAAACAAAATATTCTTATCATTAGCTTATAAATATCAGAACATCAAAACAGGGTTTTCATCAAAAGGGCTCCAAATATCCAGAGCACCAAAAGATGGTGCAAGAAGGTACAGAAAATTGTAACTAGTGGTCTATAATTTTCTAGTCAGGATGTGGTGGGCTTATTCTTTTGAACCAAATTCAGAATGAGGCATCTTTTTAAGGCTTTTCCTATTCCCCTGCATTTGGTTTTTTTTGGGAGGGTGGGTGGAAGGGAAGGGTTTTTAAAAAATATGGCTAGCTCAGGAGCCTCTATATTAGTCTGCAGAATTATCCCAGTGTGATATTAGTAATTAAAACAGTGGATTCGAGTGGAATTATCCTTTTAATTTCTAAAAATCTCTGATTCATTGGAATTGTTGTGGAAAATTAAATAAGGACTTGTTAAATGAGATATTATCTCATTTAAGCCAAACATGATTGGAAGGCTTTTGGTTACATATTTTTGGTTGAACATTTGTAGCTGCTGTTTAGTCTTTCTCTTTGTTGTGTGTATATTAACTGTGATGAAGTCTGTCCCTTGCTATGATGTTTACAGTATACAGTTTAATTCTTTTCAACTGAACATATGGTGAGATAGGGAGGCAAGGATAGGGAGAATGTGTGGCAGGTCCAGAACATTTGGATAACACTTGCTGGAGGGAACTAAGCCTTGTTTATACAAGACTATGAAGGACTGCAGCAAACCATTCCTTGATGCTGATAGAGATAGAAGAGAAGTTGCTTAGAAAGAGTAAGGAAACTATTATGTTGGAAATTATTCTGAGCTGACCATACTGTTCCCATCTTGTAAGAATCTCCAGGATAAGTTAGTATGGCTAGAATAACTTCATAGTTGATTTGCAATAGCAGAAAAATAAGCATTGCCTGGCAGTATCTTAGACTTTAAATGCTTGATGTGTGACAATATCTGCAGAAAATTAGGAGTTGAGATCATTATTTCCCTTCTGCATTAGACACTATGAGGTCAACACAATTGATGCCTGTAGTTAGTGTGCAACCCATTCTTCTACTTTAAACTTATGTGCAAACAATAACGTGCTTGTTCAATAAACCAGGGTTAAACACTAACCACTGTATCATATGTTAATTGGAATTGCTTCAGGAAGTTGACACATAATATATTTCGGTTGGAATATTTCACATAAACCTTTGGTTGAAATATATTTGGGATGGGATTTTCTGGCTCATTTTGAAATGTCCAAACTTGTTCCATTATTGGAATGGCTTTTGGTGAGTGCAGGTTTAGCTTTAAAGAAAGCAAGATTTCTTGCATTAAGTTAACATAAACAATAATGTATGTTGTCATTCAACTTATGTTGTTTTTAAATTGCAGTAGTTTTCATCATTTCAGTGCAAAAATATATTTATTATTATGTCATGAAACTTGGTTCAAAAATTTGCCTAACAAATGATTGGTGCAGAGTTCTCCATAACGGATTTGTATTGGAAGGAGAGGAATTTAATCCTTTTCTTCCAGCACAGTCTTCACTTCTACATCTGCTGTCTGCAATGGGAAAGTGAAGCCAAAATGGCACAATAATTCACAAACTTGTTGGCATCAAATTTTTTGTAATCCAAATATGACAGGCCTCAGTGTACTCCCAGGACAAGGTTGTTTCCCACTGTTGGAATAATCTCTGACCATCTTTGAGTTTGGCAGAAAACTATACTGATCTCTGTGTCTCTGTTGCTGATCTGTCTCTTGCCTCTTTTCAAGTCACCATCAATCAGTCACCTGACTTTTCTCTGGGAGAAACAAGTCTTTTTTATTATATAAAATATAAAATACAAAAAAAGAGAGAAGAAAATAAGAAGTTAAGGGGAGGAAAGGGAATGGGAAAAGGGAGTGTGGAATAGAAGGGGGAAGAGAAAAAGAAAGAAAAAGGGGCATTAACTTCCAGCTCTTCCTAACTCAGTACAAGATAAACACATGCTCCAGCTTCAATTTTTTGCTTTTACACATTAATATATAACCTGGCTTTTCTCAGATTTTATACATGTGGAAGTTTTGTTTGGATCTTATTGGAATAAATCTGAGAGTGCTACTTTAAGGTCAGTATAGTTAAAGATTACTTTAATGTGCTTTATTCATGGACTTATCGAGTCTTTAAAAATAACAGCCATGTTGACAATAAATGCTATCTATTAAGCCATGTTGGGCAAGTTCTTTCTTTTCAATTGGGACAATGCCATGTTGGGCAAATTCTTTCTTTTCAATTGGGACAATACAAGGTTCAGGGAATATATAATCTAGAACAGGGGTCGCCAACCTTTTGGACCTCAGGGACCATCAAACTCATAACTTTAAATCCCGTGGACCACTAATATGAATTTTGACTGACGGTGGCTTGCTGACATTGGTGGGAAAGTCAGGCCCATATTCCAGAGCTGCAGTAGCCACAGGACTGGCCTTTTGGTCATCCTGGAGCAGCTGCTCCTCCACCCGGGTGCACTGGCCTGCCATGGACTGGAGGAGGAGTTGCTGACCAAAGGGCCAGTCTTGTGACTACTGCAGCTCTGGAATATGGGACTGACTTTCCCACCAACCTCAGCAAGCCACCCCGGGGTGGATTTTCCTCCCCCACCGTTGGTCTTACCTTCCAGTTCCATCTTGCATGGTTCTACTCAAGGTAAGGTTTGCACTCGTCCAAAGGGTGGGGGCCAGCACGTGGGCGGGCCATGTGGGCGGCACAGCCTTGTGTTCCCATGCAGCCTGGATTAATTGCTTTGTGGGGGGGACATTTCTCTGTGGACCACCAAAATTATCTTGTGGACCACCAATGGTCCCCGGGCCACCAGTTGGCGACCACTGATCTAGAACAGATCAACATATGCCTGCAAATGAAAACAGAGTCTGCTTGTGAATTTGATGGGGAATAGTTACTCTGAGTCATATTTTAAGCTAGAGGCTATTGTCTCCCCATTCCTTTTCTTGTTCTCATTATTGAACTGAGCTAATTGGTTAACATTTTAAAATTATCTACAAAAGCAGAGTGACATTGACTGCCAAAAGAAAATAGTTAAGCACTGCCCAGATTGGCCAAAATTTGATGTTAATAATGGTCCATTAGAAACAGCTGACTTTTGTCAGAACATTGTCCTCAGTGATCTTGGCATTTTGAGTGGCTTTACTGATTTTGTTGATTTTACTGCTTTCCTTTTTAAAATGGTAAAATTAAAATGAAGGAATAGTTTTGTGCTATATCACGTAAGACAGAAAGTTGAAACAGTTATTGTAACGTCAGTTTATTATTGTGAGATCTGTTTCTGAAGAACTGATTTGTGAATGTGATTTGGATATTTAAGTATTTATTGATTAATAAAATACATTATGGAATATAACTAAAACTGTGAGTTCCTTAATTAACTTTAATTCAAAGGATTGCCCTTATATATTATTAAGAGATTTACAGAAAAAAACAAAAAACAATTGCAAATCATTTTGTGAAGGGCGAAATATAAGCATTATCATCAGAAGGAATGCATTTTTTTTAAAGTACAGTAACATTCACATTCAATGAATTTAGATTATATATAATATAGACGGTATGATATTGTTTCAGTAAATACAGAATTAACCCTCTGGAATCTTGTCTAGGCTGTGTTTGTACTTACTTGTCTATTCAAACTTGTAGTAGACTTTCACATGCAATGGTAGGTATGCACTCTCAACTGTAAGGTGAGCAGCCGTCTTCCTTTAGGGAGGACAGTCCTCCTTTTGTAAGTTCTGTCCTCTCTTGAAAAGTGTCCTCCTACATGTCCTCTTTTTTGATATTTGAAGACTTATCTGTAAATCTCCGTATTTGATCGATGCCAATCTGATCCGTTGTGTGTGATGTGATGTATTTGTATTTGACATGACGATTTGTCAAGGCTCGGTACAGTGTGGTGAGACGTGATTATGAGACGCATGCGCTCCACACAGGAGAATTGTTTTGAGTGTGCCACGCGCAAGAGTGCACCGTGCGCAAGAGAGCGCCGTGTGGCTTTGGTTTTTTTTCTTCAATTTATGTGTGTCCTCCTTTTCATTGTAAAAAAGTTGGTCACCTTACTCAACTGGGAAGATAGGCCTGCAGCTTTCTAATCTTTGCTCCAGTTATTACTAATGGAATTCCAGTTGAATTGTGAACCTTTGTCTGACTTGCACAGAGTCAAAAACTAGAAGTAAGTTAGAACAAACAGTAGAATAGTAGGATTGGAAGAGACCTTGGAGATATTCTAGTCAAGCAGGAGACCCTTTACAATTCTGGATAAATGGTTGTCCAGTCTCTTCATGAAAACTTCCCAGTTCCTTTTTAACTTACCATATTTCTTTCCCATATTGTTCATTTTACTGATGGGTTATTTGTTCACTATTGAAATGCTGAAGCATTTCTTGTCTTTTATCCAGCTATCTTTTAACCCAGTTGAAAAGTATTAAAAAGGCCTTATTACTTACATACCTGCAAAACCTGTTTCAGTACTTGTTCATTTTACACTATTTGGGAGTTGGGGCAAAATCTTTCTGCCTCAAATGACAAATGGAATAATATACTATGGAACCTGTTAAACAACCCAATAATGTAGGTCGTTCAGGGAACATAAAATAGTATGATAATGTAAGAAACAAATCTGCAAGGCTTTACACAGGTGATATTCTGTGTGTCAGGCGAATGTTATGGTACTGTGTGTCTAGATCCAGCAAACAGTATTGAATTAAACGTAAGAAAATGCAAGAAATGATTGGTTTCTGTATTGCATGTGAAAGTTATAACTTGTATATTTAAATATGATTTGACTTTATATAGAGAGGAAATTGGTGCTCACATTTAGTATCATTTTAATTTTCCTAGGCTTTTCATGAGTTTGAATTGTATTTTAATTCATATTGTTTTAGACTTTGAATGACAATCTCACTGTTGCCTACTTTGCATTTTTTCATTTTATCGTTTTCATTCAAATTGTGCATTTTAATATGCTTTTCTGCATATAGTGCTAGACAGGTATTATTCTGGGGTGGTTTAAAAAAATAATAAATACTCTCTCCTTCTTCTCTCCCCCACCCCAAGTCTGACACACTTATATAATCCACATGTTTGAGGGCTCAGTTTGACTTTGAACCAGTTACTGTTTATGAGTATAATCCACCACTGAGGCTCAGTGTTATGGGTTTAAATGAGTGGGAAATCCACAAGTAAACTTTAAACTCTTCAGGAAAAAAAGGAACATGAACACGGCATGCCTTAGGCAGAAAACATTCCGATTGACTGTCAGGGAATCTTTGACTGGAGATTTAACAGGCTGAATTTGAAAGTTTAATACGCTAACCATATGCTTTACATTGATGAATAACGTTTTGCCATTTGTCATTGTTTATTAAACGTTAGGATATGAAAGTAGCTAAAGGTTATGTAAATAAGCTATGTGAACAGAAATAAGGTGATATAGACCAAAAGGACTATAAAATCTAGAGCAAATAAATTCAGGTATTGGGTACAGGCTGTTTTCTTTCTTGTTATCTCTCTCTCTTGTGTGTATGTGTGCATGCACACACACACCCATCTATTTCTGTTCTCACTGCACACACCAGGCTTTTAGTATACTATATTAATTTCCTGAGATACTCTTTAATCAAAGCAGAAGGCAAATAGCAAGAGCAGAGATGAGAAGGGAATAAACTATCCACCTGACTGCCATATACTGCATATGTTCTCTGCTTTCAGAATAATCAGACCAGTGTTTTGGAACCCCATATGTGTCCTAAACCCAGGATTGTTTCATATCAATTGCATGAATTCATTTCTTACTTATTCCTACAGAACTTCCCAAATTCCCTGCTTTAATTATTAAAAAGGTCACAATTTTTGCTGTTTTATCTGCTCCACAACTCGGTGGGATAAACTAGGCTGTAGCACTATGACTGGCTCAAAGAAAATAAACAAACTTTGCAGTACAATGAGGATGAGAACACACGTGTTCCAATTATAGCATAATAGGGCTATTTGATCTGCTAAATTATATTACTTTCTTTCACAGGTTCTACACTCATGGCTGAACACCTGGGGCCATCAGCACAAAGCTCACCCACCTCATCTCCCAATTCATCTTCCATTCTTTGCAATGAGGTTTCTGATCCTGTCCTATGTATATCTAGTTCTGGCCCATTTGGTAGCTCAATCAGTGGTGAGTATTTCTCCCACAGCACCAAGTTGCATGCCTTCCAGTCCTGAATATTTCTTGTCATGTAAGATTGAAAATCTATATTCTTTTTTTCTTTGTGATCACTCACAATGCACAAGGAGCAGGAGTTAGATTCTCCATCCACCAAAAAGAACAAAGAACTCAACATTTAAATGCACAATATTTTAAGAAAAGGAAAAATTCAAAATGTATGTAGTAGCAATATGGAATTAGCAAGAAGCACCATCTGTGGAGGCACAGGCACAGTTCAATGACTTTTGGTGCCATTTAAACATTTTGGGTAACAACTTCCTTAATCCTATGCCTCTGATTTAAATGGGGTTGCTAAGAATTAAGGCCAAAGCTGAAACAGGATGACACCCAGGTTAGCTTAATCCTGTGAAAGATTGTGCACAAATATAAGCAGAATGCTTTTGGAAAAAGCGTAGTTCCACTAAATAGAGTGGGAATCCTTTCCCATGATTTCCTCGCAAACATTTATGCCACAAAACAGTACTTTTAGATTAAAGATATTCATATGACAGTTTTGCTAATGGATCAAAAAAAAAGGATCCTGAAGTTAAATTGGACTTAGAGACTATTTTTTTTTGTCTTTTAATGACCCCGTAATCCCTTGTGGGATGGAGTCAAGGCAACTGAATGGAGCTGAGTGTTTACTGGCTGGATGCCCTTCCTGTCGCCAATGTGGAGTTTGCAGCAGATGCAGAGGTGGTATTCAGCAGGTTCTGACCAGTTCCGGAGAACCGGTAGCAGAAATTTTGAGTAGTTCGGAGAACCGGCAAATCCCACCTCTGACTGGACATTTTACAGTATCCTTCCCCTGCCACGCCCATCAAGCCACACCCACAGAACCGGTAGTAAAAAAATTTGAATCCCACCACTGAGCAGATGTATTCTCATTTTGCCCAGAGAAACAAATATCTGCCTTTACCTAGGATTGCACCCACAGCCTCCTGATTGTGAGGCAAGAGCTCCATCTCTAGGCCACTGTCCCATTCTCTTAGACACTAAATATTTCTGTTAATAATAAATCGGTAGCAAAGCAAAGGAAAAGTTATCTCATGATGTATTTTGATAGTAAGAATAACATATGGTAAGCATTCAAAGACCTTTCATATACCAGAATTCAGAGTACAGTAAACCAGACAGGAAAAGTGATTGTAGAAAAAACATGAACCACAAAGTTATAAAAACAGTAGCTTTTGAAGCCTACATGCTGTTTCTGTAATGATAAGTCATCTAAGAGATTGTTATGTAGCTCTGTAGTATTTTAGAAATAACACACACACAACAAACATATATAAAGAGAATTTAACACTTCTTTTTATTCAAATGTTCTACTAAACTACCTAGTTTAGTATTTGTCTATTGATATTCATTAGATGATGCTTTTTGGAAGTTTTGTAAAAATATGGTCATAATCTCTATATTTGAACCTTTGGCCTAGAAATTCTAGGCTAGGGCAACTGTAAAGCTGATTACAGTTTAAAATTTAAAAAGTAAAAGTGTCTCTTATTTTGCAGGTACAGCTCCAAACTCTCCAAGCAGTATGCCAGAATCCCCTCTTTCCTCTTCCATCTCAGGATCTTGGAATGATGAGTGTACTATCTGCTATGAGAATATGGTGGACACTGTGATTTACTCCTGTGGACATATGTGCCTGTGTTATACATGTGGGCTAAAACTCAAGAAGATGGCTAATGCCTGTTGTCCTATCTGTAGACGTGCCATCAAGGACATAATCAAAACCTATCGCAGCACTTAAAATCTCATGGCAGAAGGATAGGAACTAGGAAGAGGATCTCTATAACACTTAACCAGGACAAGGAAGGTGGGAGGAAGTGGTTCCCTTCTTTAAATATGTAGCTAATTTTGAATGTGGATAACTGTGGGCACAGCCTCCTCCCACCTGAAATTTGAGGGCTAAGAATGTCTTCTTTCCTTGGCATCTAACAAAGTGTCCCTGTGAACATTTAATATGTGTAGGCAGCAAGAAAGGCTGGTTTTCATGTCTACTTTCCTTGGCTCTCCATTGCTTTTTCCGTCTCCTTTCTTCCTAGTTGAATGTTACAAGGATCAAAGGAGAAAATAATGTGAAATAAGCAGATTGTCATGTTACGTTAAGTGAGCTAAATGAATACTTGGAAACAAGAGTAGAATAAGGACAAATCATTTCACTACTAGAACTACATTGATGGGCAAGAATCACATAGGATTTCCCCCCAGTTTTCCTAATCTCATCAGTGGCTGTCATAGTCTACAAATAATGATAATGCAGCACATGCTGCTACTAAGGCAAACTATGCTTGGATTGGTTTATCTATGCTGTGCTGTGCACAGAGGGCCAAAAGCTAACCATTGACTTTGATTCTACTTTCTGTAGCTGTCCTCTTCTACTTTTTCAAGGCAGCAGCTATTCATATCTCAGAAGCATGATATCACTTTCTTCTTTAATCACTTTCCTCTTTTACTGTTATTTCCAAAGTTCATTACACTAGGAAATGGTGCTTTGGGAAAAGGATGGCATATGATGTCAAAGCCATAAGAATGAAAGTTGGCAAAGATTTATTTTTAATTTGTTGTTGGGACATTCATTATCTATCCCAGGTTTGAAAGGAAAGAAAATAACCAGTTGTATAATCTTTTGCCAAAGTGAATGTATGTTACGGAGATGGATTTATATTGTGTGAAGGAAAAGAAATCAGGACCAAAATGAGTTTTATTTATTTATTATTTGCCTCTTTGATTTAATGAAGGATTCATATGAGAAGAACATGTGAAGAACATGTTAATTTCACTTACTCATAGAACCATATGTATCCTCGGCATAATTGAATTCTTGGAATTTTTTCTGTCTCTGGTCACAAGTAATCATGTCATATTTTATATTTCATTTTCAATAGTCCATTGTTTTCTTGTTTTTAGCTGTTCCACTTAACAAATCTTAAATCAGAAATTGCATTTCACAATTAATATATTCCAAGTGAGCTAACTATGTTTGAGATGGTTGATTGAAAAACAACAATCTCATACCCTATCTCACAATTTCAGTTCCTCAATATGGACAATCCAGGTTTAGAGAATGCATAGTTAAATTAAAATAGAAATCTAAGAAAAAAAATTATTGACATGCCATTTTTCATCCAGTCCAAATAAGTGTTTGTGCTGAACACTTCTAGTACATATTTTACAGTACAGACATTTTGCTGTACTGTGTGGTTGACCTCTTTTATAATTAAGGTGATGCTTCAGACCACCCCACTCCATTTTATATGACAAATTGGACTTCAGGATTCAAGAAGCTGCATTCGCTGCACATTTGATATCTCAATAATTAGAGATACTGCCATTTGGTTGCTTTTCATCTACTATGATTGTGGAGGACTACCCAAATCCTCAATTAATTTTGTCTATCTTTGGGCTTCTTCAAATTACAATAGCCATGTGGTGTTTAACAGAAATTCTTCTAGTCCTATACCCCACTGTATGAAATTAATGCAAGTGCTGGACAGTTGTTACAAAAATCACCTTGAATGGTTACAAGCATCCAATTACTTAATATTGTAGTCTGGGAACCAGTAAGGATCTTGTAAATATCAATACCAATTAGAGCTAGATAATTGGTACTCTACAGATGTTTTAGATTTTGATTTTCATCAATTCTATCAAGAATGGCCCAAAACAAGCAGCTGTAGCAACTGCAGCCCCAAATATCTGGAGGAGATCAGCTTGCATCTTTGGCCATCCTTATAAAGGGAACTAATGTACAACCAAATAAGTTTCATGCTACAGTTCAAATACTGTGTAGATTGAAAACTGGTTCAATGATGTGAGAAATATGTGCCACCCCAGATATTACCAAACCACAATTACTAGCAGCCTTTGGCCAGCATGACTTATGGCATTGGGTGATGGAAGTTCTTAGTAGCTTGTTCAGGGTTCTAGGTTCTTCTCTCCTATGTTGCCATGCAAAAAACTTGTTGCTAGACTAGTTGCAATTCTAAAATGGAATAATTAGTTGTAAAGTGTTTGCTTGTTCTAGGAAATTCTGAAAGGATTGTGTGCCAGTTTTTTTTAAAATAATCTCAGAAAGCACTAATGTCAAGTGGACATTAAATTTATATCATTCATCTCAGGAACTCCACCTTGCTGTGATATTACAAAGTCATTTGAACCAGGAGTTTTTGTTCCAGTGATCTGAGTAATACAGCTGACAATATTGCTTTCAATGAAAAGGTCTAAATAAAGAATTCTAAGTTTAGATTGGAATCCACTTGAATTTGGCAGTGTTTCTGCTGAAAGCAGTGAGACTTAGTTCTACATTAATATTTTTAGGACTAGATTATATGTTTCCTGCAAAATTTATAAAGAAATCAATCATTTGAGTTGATAATTAGGTAATGAAATTTTTTTAAAAGACATAATCCATTTTCTGAGCTAGAGTTAAAAATGGCATAAGATTTCATGCAGAGCAAATTTGATCTACTGAAATTTCTTTAAAGGAACATGCCACATTACCACTCACAATATTTTCAGTTATGTTAATGGAGAAAGCAGATCTTCAGACTTTTGTCTGAAAAAGGCAGCAAAAAGGAATTTCTGGGCATCAATATTTATAGATTTTTGGATATAATTGTGGATTTGAGAGATGAGGCAACAAAGCAGCAAAGGCCAATCCAAGTAACATTTGGAGATTATACATAATGTCCATTTCATAGGTAAAACTCTTTTTTTGCCACAAAGATGTTTAGGCTAGCATGTTAACAACTTGTAACATTATTTACTTTTCTCTTTTTTATGGAATGCTGTTTTGATAGCGTATGTTTGGAGAAACTTAACAATAGGCTTTGTGCTTAGCAATTACTTAATATATTATGTATAGAGTAGCTGGTACTGTGCATGGGAAAATATTGGCTTCATTAAAAATGCTAGGAATTTACTAATTAGGACTGTACAGCATTTTTGATTCAAAGGAGGAAAGGATACTTAGAAGCACATTTAGGAAGTCAAATATCATGTGTGACCAAATCTTTAAAATAGCTGCCTCTTTAAGTAGAGCATGATCCCAGAAAAAGACATAGCTACTTTAATGATACTACTCTAAGGAGTGTTCTGCAATTGGTATGTGAGTGTCCCATGTGGCCAAACACCTTTTGAATCCAAAGTGCTGCAAGTCATGTCTTTTACACATTCCCCATACTTTACACACAGTTTTGGCTATTAAACATGTTGCAGACAAAAGCTAGGGAAAATGTGCAAGAAAGGTATTATCATCTGCTGGATTTCACATTTGCAGTCCAATTTATTTTGTTCTCCATTTGTTTGAATTACATTGATTTCTTTCTCCATCGAGTCTAATAGAATATTGAAGTAGTATTCTGACTCTTATAATGGTCATGGATATCAAT